>NW_025534189.1:0-235000 GCF_020615455.1 Coregonus clupeaformis | reverse complement strand
TTCACAAATGTCATAATATTCTCTTCAAGTAACTGAAATAAATCAAGTAAATAAGTTAAGCAAGCGAGACAAAAACGCTTTCTCATTAACACATTAATGAATGATTGACAGATTAACTTTACTTGAGGTAAACAAAAACAAATGTACATAACAGGACCACATACACTGAAAATGGAGGCCAGGTCTGTTTGATGACTCTGGGAAGACTGACCACTGATAATCTCTGACTCTGATCTCTCCTGTTGGTTTCTGTGGACAAAACATGAGATTACATCTCCTCATCCAGGGAGTGCACACACACACACACACACACACACACACACACACACACACACACACACACACACACACACACACACACACACACACCACACTCACTCACACACTCACACAACACACACACACACACACACACACAGGGGGAGGGATTGTTGTGTTTGTTTACATAATGTTTCAGGTCTATGAAAATGGAAAAAAGTTAGCCTATGTATTATGAAAACAACAAAAAGAAATGGTAAAATGGGAGAGGAGAAATGACTAGAGACAGTGTTTTTTAACTCACTGACCATGACCCATGAGTTCTTCTTACCTTTGTTCAGTAGAAAAGTCTCCCTCTCTAAACCGTATAGGTTGAACCATAGACTTGTCACTCTTCATGGACACACAGCTGGGTACAGGGGAGGCTGGTCTCTCCTGCTTGATTGGACTTCAACACAACAGAGACAAACATTATTTCTCTCATTGTTTAAATCGCTTGATGGTTTAATTCAGAGAGACAAATAATGTAGTTTTCTTTGCCAAATGATATATATCTGTCTCACTCTCAGAGAAATAAGTAGTACTACTAGGTTTTACACAGTAAAAATATATATCTGCCTCACTCTCAGAGAAATAAGTAGTACTGCTAGGTTTTACACAGTAATAATATATATATATCTGCCTTACTCTCTGAGAAATAAGTAGTACTGCTAGGTTTTACACAGTCAAATGTAACAAATAACTACATTTTTAATAAACATCTGTACAAATGTACAAAATTCAATACAGTAATATGAGATCTGTACATAAAACATTTACATTTTCGTCATTTAGCAGATGTTCTTATCCAGGGTCTCACAATAGCATCTTAAGGCTAAGTTCATCATTAGAATCTATCTAGTTTATTGATAGATCCTTCGTAGGAGCATTGTTAAATCTCTGAGCTGTTTCCCAAAACCATCATTATTAACGTTGCACTTGAAAACGCTCATATTCTAACACCTGCCTCAGACCACTTGTAGAACAGCCAAGGCGTCGTTAGATGCTTTTTTGCCCTCCGCGTCACTTTATACAGAAGATCTCCGCTAAACAAAGAATCACATGGTTTATCCGTCTCTTTGTGACCGCAGATAAATTCAGAACAAAGTTGACTACAAATACAAAGTTGCAAATGTCTTTGCAATTGTTTCAAACAAGGGAAGTACACAAATTTGGTTCAAATGAAAACCGAGATAACTGCATTACAGTATAAACAGTAGGCTATAGGCCTATTTCAATCATATTGGAATATATTCAATGTTCAATATATTTAGTTTTATTTTGCTACTTGTAGGCTACTGTCTGTAATTTGTCTCAATATATTTCATGATGTGTAGCCTAACATGTGAACAATGATGTGCCGAATCTGTGATTTAGTGCATTTTTATTGGGTAAGCACTAGAATAAACTACCTCAATATTTGCAGCTGTAGGTAGTAATATCTTTCTAGAAGCTGATCCGTGGTCAGTATTGTGAAATAATTATAATGTTAAGGAATGATTTTAATGGACAAAACTGATCCGAGAGCAGCGGTCCCTTTCTTTCGATCCTATCAGTATCGATACATGCTCCACCGGACGTGACTGATCCAGTTTCTACTGGTCTGCCTGCAGATATGGAACTCTGACCTGTTCACCGGACGTGCGACCTTGTCCCGAACCTGCTGTTTCAACCCTCTCTCTCTCTCTCCCTCCCTTCTCTCTCTCATCACACCTGCTGTCCCGACATCGAATGCTCGGCTATGAAAAGCCAAATGACATTTACTCCTGAGGTGCTGACGTGTTGCACCCTCTATAACCACAGTGATTATTATTTGACCCTGCTAGTCATCTATGAACATTTGAAAATCTTGAAGAACGATCTGAACTTAATGGCCATATCCTCTTATAATCTCCTCCCAGCACAGCCAGAAGAGGACTGGCCACCCCTCAGAGCCTGGTTCCTCTCTAGGTTTCTTCCTAGGTTCCAGCCTTTCTAGGGAGTGTTTCCTAGCCACCGTGCTTCTACATCTGCATTGCTTGCTCTTTGGGATTTTAGACTGGGTTTCTATATAAGCACTTTGTGACAACTGCTGATGTAGAAAATGTATTCTGGGAATACATATGAAGCAAACCAGGCCAGGGTTTGGGGGTTTGAGAAGTCAATGAGAGGTAAAAATGACTTCCTTAGTTGTTCATTTTGAAAATGTTCTGTCTTAAGTAGTTTAACAAACTGACACATTTTCATGTTAGTCAAAAACAACTTTATATCGAAGGAGTGCCTTTGAGTTGACGGCCTGCACATGTGCAGTTCGGCACAAGACGACCATTAGACCCATTGACATATTTCTGCGCATGAGCTTCAAATCAAATCAAATTGTATTTCTCACATGCGCCGAATACAACAGTGGTACACTTTACCGTGAAATGCTTACTTACGAGCCCTTTCCCAACAATGCAGATGAAAAAGTCACAAAAATTAGCTAAATAAAAAAAGGAAATTGTTACATAATAAAATAACAATAATGAGGCTATAAGGAGTACTGAGTCAATGTGCAGGGGTACCAGGAAGTTGAGGTAATTGAGGTAATATGTACATGTAGGTAGGGGTAAAAGTGACTAGGCAATCAGGATAGAGATTACATCTCCTCATCCAGGGAGTGCACACACACACACACACACACACACACACACACACACACACACACACACACACACACACATAGGGAGGGAATGTTGTGTTTGTTTAATATTGTTTCAGGACTATGAAAATGGAAAAAAGGATTAGCCTATGGATTATGAAAACAACAAAAATAAATGGGAAAATGGGAGAGGAGAAATGACTAGAGACAGTGTTGTTTAACTCACTGACCATGACCCATGAGTTCTTCTTACCTTTGTTCACTAGAAAAGTCTCCCTCTCTAAACTCTATAGGTTGTTCAGTAGACCGGTCACTCTTCATGGACACACAGCTGGGTACAGGGGAGGCTGGTCTCTCCTGCTTGATTGGACTTCAACACAACAGAGACAAACATTACGTCTCTCATCTACTCTGAGCTCAGATTTGGAAACATAACAAGAGTTTCATTCCAAAACGCTTATATATCCATATTCAGAAATGTTCAGCAAATAGCTTCTATTGTTTACAGAAATTATCAAATAAATGGTTGTGTTTTCTCACTAGCTAATCATGGCATGGTGTTGTTCAATGACAGACATGTGTTTGTTTAAAATCGATCACTTAATGGCTTCATTTCAGAGAGACAAATGTTTTTTTTTGCCAAAGCTATTTAGAGTTGTTAAACGGGTGTGAAGAGTGTGTTGGTATAACGGTAATATTGTCAAAATTCCGCTTGTAACAACCATCAGAATTGGTTAAAGAAATATGCATTCCATTATATTAGGCAATAATGAAGATTAGGCAAAGTGGTCGTGTCGTGAAAATTCTATTAAATGTCTTCCATTGCAACGAGTCCAGTCAGGGTGCTGCAGAACCCCTGCAGTACCTCCACTGACACCGGATTGAGAACTCCTGATTTAGCAGATACTCTAATCCAGAGTGATTTACAGTAAGTGCATTCATTTTAAGATAGCTATTTATTTTAGAAATAAACATAATAAATTCTTCATAAAATTGTAATCTCACCTCTTAGCGTTGGTGTCATGTTCCCCAGAGAGACTCATTTTAGAGGCAGGGACCCCCTCCTCTCTCTCCCCAGAGAGACTCCTTTTAGAGGCAGGGCCCCCCTCCTCTCTCTCCCCAGAGAGACTCATTTTAGACCACTGACCCCTAAACAGAGATGCAGCATGTTGGTTGTGGTGAACACAGTGACAACTCATTCTAGAATGTCAATTGTTCTCTTTTACTCATGATCTCTTAGAAATAAAACATTTACTAACAGACACATCCAAACAGTCGGGTGATTTAATTTAATCACAGGAACATTGTTACGTTCCTCAACAAGAAATAAAACATTGTCTCTCAAACAGAAGAAGGAACTAACAAAGAGTCACTAACAACAACCAAAACGAAACAGGTGGTTTTAGGAGGGGTTCTGAAAGACACTCATGGGGGTGTCCACTAGTGGTGGGAATCAGAGGCTTTCTGAACGCTTTGGGGCTTTCACCAAATTGTGCCGAAAATGCCATTGATAGATTTGAGTCCAATAAACAACATTTAGTTAGAATGTGTGGTTCGCTTTTTGCCTCCAGGTTCACTATGTTTTCAAAAACGATGCATATGTGGTATTATTTAGGATACTAAAGACAGAATATTATCATAGGCTACACTAAATAAAACTCATTATTTAAACAAGGATGGGAAGATAGTGTGGTTCCACAGAAAATAATTGTTCAACTATAGCAGGGATTCAATCTTGTGCCTATGTTGATGTCTGATCCAAATCCCCATCCCTACCTGCTGAGCTACCATTCAGTGGCTACAAACTGGAAGACATCAAACTAAATGTGTAAATAAGGTGTCCAGTGGAGGTAAATACTTTGCTTTGAAAAAAGCACCGGCACCAGGGAGAAATCAGTGAGATCTCTCGCATTTTGCAACACATGGTTCGAAAAAGCATGAGATCAAACAAAGCTTCGGACGTCATTGATCATGTGGTTATGTTACCCGAAACTATCCATGGCAGTGTTTCAAACACTTAAAAGACTCCCTCTCCCTCAGCCCTCAAGTTAAGTGGACACTTCTGAGCAGACGTATTTGGACACTTCTGACGTTGGCCCGTTATGTAGTGGACACTTCTGATCATCATGACGTATGATGAGTGGACACTTCTGATGACGTATCATGACGTATGATGAGTGGACACTTCTGATGACGTATCATGACGTATGATAGTGGACACTTCTGATGACGTATCATGACGTATGATGAGTGGACATCGATGACGTATCATGACGTATGATGAGTGGACATTGCAGGGCAAAGGGTGAGGGAAGAATGGATGAATTTTAAATGGACCGCCCTTGCCCAGAAATGTGTCACTCGTTTGTCCCACGGTTGTGTTTTCAGTCATCAGCGACCGTTCTCTCTGCGTGGGGGCGTGGGAAATGCATGTTTCATCTTCAGCCGTTGTAGGAAAGATACACTTAAACACTCGTAACCCTAAATTCCATCGCTATCGGGAAACCGGGGCCCAGAGTGACTTACAATACAATTGCCGTATTATAGTGTATTTTAGCTTTTAAAAGACTTGAGCATTTCCTGTTGCTGCAGGATAATTTTCCTGCTGTGAGAAACTGGGTCAAATTAAGGATATGGCATCTGTAAGTGCATTCATCTTAAGATATCTAAGTGAGACAACCACATATCACAGTCAAATATACAGGATACGAACATTCCATTCCAGCTAAACAATGGATATATAGCATTTAGCCAAAAAAACTTGTATTTTTATGCACATCTCAAATCCATTGATAAAAAATCTGAGATCAGTAACGCTTTTTGAACACACCGACCTGCGTCATTGCATTTTGGTACCAGAAGTACATTAATTTCCAATGGAACGCTGCGTTTGCTTGAAGCATTGCGTTGCAGAGGCAGTTGCAGTGCGTTCTGTGTGGTGCGTACGTTGGATTTATCGAACGATGCGTCAAACTGTGTACATAGACGGCTTGACAGAAATGGTAGCAGAAAGTGAAAGTTTAACTTTTGTTGCACACATATTTAGATGATGCTGCATACTATTTTGCGAATGACGCAGTGGGGTGTGTTCAAAGCGTAATATTTTAGGTAACCATAAGCAATCATTTGATAAAATTGTGGACATAGAGTTTTGGAAATGTACTTAATAATTCTTAAAACAAAACTGTAATCTCACCCTCTTAGCTTTGGTGTCATGTTCTCCAGAGAGACTCATTTTAGAGGCAGGCCCCCTCCTCTCTCTCCCCAGAGAGACTCATTTTAGAGGCAGGGACCCCCTCCTCTCTCTCCCCCAGAGAGACTCATTTTAGACCACTGACCCCTAAACAGAGATGCAGCATGTTGGTTGTGGTGAACACAGTGACAACTAATTCTAGAATGTCCATTGTTCTCTTTACTCATGATCTCTTAGAAATAAAACATTTACTAACAGACATATCCGAAACAGTCAGGCTATTTAATGCAATCAGATGAACATCTGGTTGTGACATCTCTTCTCCATGTTAACTGTCAATAATAATAATAAGTCACTGTTTGTTAAGGTAGTTATAGACAGTGCAGCAAACACAAGGCCATGTCTCACACTTATTTGTATTAATTAAAAGTCGGCTATTTGTTGTCTTTGAATCTGAGAATGTAGACAGAAAGGCTAAAACGGGCATGATTGATCTGAGGGGAAATTTGATACATTCAGAAAGTATTTTTTTGCAACAAGTAGGAGATTTATATTATGTAAAGTAGGCTAGTTTATAATATAAACCAGCAAAAAAGAAACGTCCCCTTTTTAGGACCCTGTCTTTCAAAGATAATTCGTAAAAATCCAAATAACACATATCTTCATTGTAAAGGGTTTAAACACTGTTTCCCATGCTTGTTCAATGAACCATAAACAATTAATGAACATGCACCTGTGGAACGGTCGTTAAGACACTAACAGCTTACAGACGGTAGGCAATTAAGTTCACTGTTATGAAAACTTAGACACTGAGGCCTTTCTACTGACTCTGAAAAACACCAAAAGAAAGATACCCAGGGTCCCTGCTCATCTGCGTGAACGTGCCTTAGGCATGCTGCAAGGAGGCATAAGGGACTGAGATGTGGCCAGGGCAATAAATTGCAATGTCCGTGACTGTGAGACGCCTAAGACAGCGCTACAGGGAGACAGGACGGACAGCTGATCGCTCGCAGTGGCAGACCACGTGTAACAACACCTGCACAGGATCGGTACATCCAACATCACACCAGACAGGACTGGCAAAAAGTGCTCTTCACTGATGAGTCGCGGTTTTGTCTCACCAGGGGGTGATGGTTGGATTCACGCTCATCGTAGAAGGAATGAGCGTTACACCAAGGCCTGTACTCTGGAGCGGATCGATTTGGAGGTGGAGGGTCCATCATGGTCTGGGGCAAGTGTGTCACAGCATCATCGGACTGAGCTTGTTGTCATTGCAGGCAATCTCAATGCTGTGCGTACAGGAAGACATCCTCCTCCCACTCATGTGGTACCTTCCAGCAGGCTCATCCTGACATGACCCTCCAGCATGACAATGCCACCAGCCATACTGCCCGTTCTGTCGTGATTTCCTGCAAGACAGGAATGTCAGTGTTCTGCCATGGCCAGCGAAGAACCCGGATCTCAATCCCATTGAGCACGTCTGGGATCTGTTGGATAGGAGGGTGAGGGCTAGGGCCAATCCCCCCAGAAATGTCTGGGAACTTGCAGGTGCCTTGGTGGAAGACTGAGGTAACATCTCGCAGCAAGAACTGGGAAATCTGGTGCAGTCCATGAGGAGGAGATGCACTGCAGTATTGAATGCAGCTGGTGGCCACACCAGATACTGACTGTTACTTGATTTTGATCCCCTTTGTTCAGGGATACATTTTTCAATTTCTGTGGAACTTGTTCAGTTTATGTCTCAGTTGTTGAATCTTGTTATGTTCACACAAATATTTACATATGTTGTTTGCTAAAAACAAACGCAGTTGACAGTGAGAGGACGTTTCTTTTTTTTCTGAGTATATTATAGCGGTTTGTTAGTGATATGCAGATGGAGGTCTATACCTCAGCTATAGCCTACATATCCTAGATGACCAGCCTAAACCTGTTCAGATCAGTTCCCATAACGTTACAGGCCTACCAGTAGCAGGACAGAGCTTGTAGCCTAGGCATGACATGTTTCACATTTCCAACAGAGACCATCAGGTTGGTCAGCATGATAAGTGATAATATATCAAACCTACTCTGACTATTGAATGTCTGTAAACGACCTAACTTTCTAATATAATAGTTCTATGTAGCCTAGACTTACCAGAGTCTGCTCGTCTTTCCTACATATCAACACATTTATCCGACTTCTAATGTTACCGAGACATATGTGCCACAGTTTAAACAGCCATTTTGTAAGTGCGTAGGCTACACACTTACTTTAAATTTCATATGAGGAAACTGGTGCGGCCGCCTGTTTTCTTGCAGATTAAGTAGCCTCTCATAGGGAACTCATTCAACCAGCCTAAACAACAGTAAATAAAATATGTCAAATGGTCAAAAAACAATGGTGTAAAGAGAATCCTGTCCTCCTAATATAGCCATGTACATTAAAGACAGGTATATTGCTACAGATGTAGGATCTTAATTTGAGCCGGTTTGCTACAGCAGGAAAATAATCCTGAAGCAACACGACATTTGAAATATTATGTGGATTATAATAAATTGTCATTTTTCAAAAGGGAAAGGTGGAACATTTTTAATTTCAAACTTCAGAAGCCTTTTTAACCCTCAAATAGACAACAAGTTTTAGTTCTCCTGCAACCGGCTGATTAAATTAAGATCCTACATCTGTACAGAGCTTCGCTTTATCTAAACCAAGGCAGTTTGCATTATTAGCAATGATGTTGCAACTGTCAGCTGCTGTAAACCTATGTGATTGGATGTTATAGACCCCCATCCTGAACAGTTTCTTTCCCCATGCTGTAGCCTCACCAACTGGCCATCTGGTCCATAGAGACTAAATGAACTCCTCCCCTTTCCGCACCCCCCCCACGCCACCCCGGAACGGTACCCTCCCCTCTGGCCATAGAGACTAAAGGACTATACACTCTATGCTGCCACCACATCAAGCCATCTCGAACTGTACACTACCATCTGGGAGAATCTATTCTCAGCCCATAGAGACTAAAGGACTATAACACTCTATGCTGCTCACCACATCAAGCCATCTCTGAACTGTACACTATCATCTGGCCCATAGAGACTAAAGGACTATACACTCTATGCTGCACACCACATCAAGCCATCTCTGAACTGTACACCCATCTGTCCATAGAGACTAAAGGACTATACACTCTATGCTCTCACCACATCAAGCCATCTCTGTGTGGGAAAGTGTTGGGAAGACAGAAAGATAACAGTGAATATGAGAAGGGGGAAGGTATTGGGAAGGTTGGAAAGATAACATTGAATTTCTCCCAAGTATCGCAAACAGGAAGTTAAATTAGTCACAGGGGTGTGCTAACTAAAGTAGTGTTGCAAAAGCCTTTCCACCCCACCCTTCCCCATCAGTCTCAAGAACAGAACCTGTGGTTTAATGTAGAAACATGTAGATACAACAGAAACAAGATGTGGTACTATCTACTTCTCTTTTACCAGAACAGAGACATTTCCCAGAGGAGGCTGGTGGGAAGAGCTATAGGAGGACGGGTTCATTTTTAAAGACTTTTGTTTTTATCTTTTTAATGACAGATCATATAAACATGCTGTTTTCACAAACAGAAAAGTATTCTATGCCTTGTTACCCATTTTTTTCCCACCTATTCTCAACTTTAATCTGCCAAGACAATGCGCCACTAATGAGTCTCTCTTTCCTCACTGAATAAATTACAAATGGATGAATGGGCAATAGTTGTGCACCTTACTTCACAATTGAATTTAAATGAGGCTTAACTGAATGATAAGGAGGGTGCAGATGTTGAATTCATTTAGAACAATAGTGTAATGATGAGTTTGTGTTATGCCTGTTTATCAGCAGCAAATCATTTGACCACACGCCTTGTGGGTTGATACATTTCTCTTTTATGTTTTACTTTGTAAAAATAAACTGTTACAGGTCTGTTTTATTTACTATAAGTCTATTACTGATCAAATGTATTGTGGGAAACGAAAACATGCTATGTGTTGCAGTCAACACAATCTCACACTCAATCCGTGCAAATATGCACAAAAAGCATGCATTTTTGTGTGGCTGATTTTGTGTGAAAATACACATTTTGTACGACTTAATTCATAGGAAAATACATTTTTGGGGGGCGAATTAAGCCATACAAAAACGCACAAAATCTGCTAAAATACTTGAGTGTGAGAATGTGTTGCAAAAAGTAGGCCTTTAGAATTACGCAAAACATATCCTTGACTACCGAAGTTGATGAGTGAACAAATGATGCCAGTCAGCCTCACAGCCGGCCCATCAAAACTACACCTAAACTATACCAAAACTAATTTCACACATGATAAGAGTTAGCCTATAGACCAGATTACATTGACAATAATCTGATGAGTGACAATATTATCAGTTGTCAAATTGTACATGAAGAGATGGACGCATCTTGTAATTGATAGATGCAGGGAAAGGAGCATCTCTTTATCAAATCCTCCTTCAGAGTCACATGCAGGTAAAACATTGTGATTTCTATATAGTGCTGTATCTGAAAGAGCATATTCTGCAGTTTCTATCACACTTACCTTTATCAAATAACTCTAAATATTCAAGAGGTGCAGCTCTATTTCCAAATGTCTTTTTTTCAACAATATCTGTGCTGTCAATGTATTTATCACATGACCACTCCATCGGCAGCATTGCTCTGGCAACTAAGCAAGAAACTAGTAACATCATCCAGTTAAAACATGCTGTTCTGTCGTCAATGGATGAATGGCCAATAGAAACCAGATAGAAACTGATAATGATGCATGTGACTTCAGTTTTATTAGCCGATATATTTCCAAAACCTACTTGCTCAATGTGTTTCCATATCTGGGGAAAGATGAAACCAGGCCAGTGGGTGAGAGACTGTTTGACTGGGATTTTGAGACACGTGGAGCCTTACATGGGCAAAGGCAGAAATGGGACCAATGACAGCTTTTTACATCAATTTCCGGCTGTCAGACAAGTTGATTGCAAAGAAGAAGCTGCCCTCTCTCGCACAAAACAACATATCTGCGAGAGTGGTAAAAGCAACACTCACGGTGTGATGGAGAGTGGTAAGCAAACACTCACGGTGTGATGGAGAGGGGTAGGAAGTAACACTCACGGTGTGATGGAGAGAGTGGTAAAGCAACACTCACAGTGTGATGGAGAGTGGTAAACAACACTCACGGTGTGATGGAGAGTGGTAAAGCAACACTCACGGTGTGATGGAGAGTGGTAGGGCAACACTCACGGTGTGATGGAGAATGGTAAAGCAACACTCACGGTGTGATGGAGAGTGGTAAAGCAACACTCACGGTGTGATGGAGAGTGGTAAAGCAACACTCACGGTGTGCTGGAGAGTGGTAAAAGCAACACTCACGGTGTACAGATGTTAAATAAATCAAGTGTTAGCTTCCTCAGCACCATGCACCCCACTGTTGCCACCGGCAGTGACCAGAAGAAGAAACCGGAGACAGTGACAGACTACAATCACACAAAGGTATATACAGTATCTCTACCATATACAGATAGCCTTCCCATCTGCCAAACACCAAATAGGATCCCCTTTATGATATTACATTCATATTATTACTATTAGTATTATCATTCTATATAATTATAACCTATTCTATTCTATTTTATTTTATGTTAAAGCTTGGTGTGGATGCACTCAACCAGATGTCCAGACTGTACTCTGTAAAAGGGGGTACTCTCCTCTTGCCTGTTGACTGTACTCTGTAAAAGTAAGGGGTACTCTCCTCTGGCCTGTTGACTGTACTCTGTAAAAGGGGTACTCTCCTCTGGCCTGTTGACTGTACTCTGTAAAAGGGGTACTCTCCTCTGGCCTGTTGACTGTACTCTGTAAAAGGGGTACTCTCCTCTGGCCTGTTGACTGTACTCTGTAAAAGGGGGTACTCTCATCTGGCCTGTTGACTGTACTCTGTAAAGGGGGTACTCTCAGCGCTGGCCTGTTGAGGTGTTCTACAATGTGCTCGACATGACTGCTATCAACACGTGTTGTACAAGCAATGCCTTGACAAGACAGTCAGCAGGAGACATTTCATCATGGATCTGGCATGTGAGCTTGGTGAGAACCACATGAACGCAGAGAAAGAAGCTACAGTCACCAAGCAGGCCGCAAGACAAGCAGGTCCTGCTCTCCCACTTCCCCCAAGAACCACAGCTCCCACTGGGGAAAAATACACAATGTCAAGACAGCAGGTCCTGTTCTCCCTCTTCCCCAAGCACCACAGCTCCCACTGGGGAAAAAGACACAATGTCAAGACAGCAGGTCCTGCTCTCCCTCTTCCCCAAGAACCACAGCTCCTACTGGGGAAAAAATACACAATGCCAAGACAGCAGGTCCTGTTCTCCCTCTTCCCCAAGCACCACAGCTCCCACTGGGGAAAAATACACAATGTCAAGACAGCAGGTCCTGCTCTCCCTCTTCCCCAAGCACCACAGCTCCCACTGGGGAAAAAGGAGACACAATGGCAACCGATTTGTTTGTGGGGCTTGCTGCACAAAGCCCGAAGCTGTGTGCTGACTGTGGACCTGAAGCATAAAGAGAAGACGTGATTGGTTCATGTGTAAAGGCTCGGTACAGTGTCTGATACAATCAACACATTATTGTTTGTATATCTTGTCATTAATATATTAACACAAATATTTATTCATGGAATTAATCCTTTATAATTGTTCATGCACTGGTGCGTTTGTTTAGGAATACAGCAAATAATTTCACCTGCGCAGCTGGCTAGTTATATTATTATTATTATTATTATATTTTTCATTCTACTTTGTCAAAATAAACTGTAAATTGACTTTATTAAGTACTATAACTCTATTACTAATTGAATCTACAAATAAAGTTGATCAGATGGATTATACTGTAATGTTTTTATTGTAAGGGAAACAGAAATAGGATATAGGCCGATTTTATTTTTACTTTGTAGAATAAACTTTTTTTTAAGTTACAAAAAATATATATTTCCACTAATATTTCTTCATGCAATCAATCCTTTACAATAGTTTATGCACTATGTATCAAGGATTTATTTATCAACCATGTTTACACACCTTGCTCTAGTGCAGGGATGGGCAACTCCAGTCCTCTGGGCCTGATTGGTGTCACAGGGATGGGCAACTCCAGTCCTCGGGGCCTGATTGGTGTCACACCTTGCTATAGTGCAGGGATGGGCAACTCCAGTCCCTCTGGGCCTGATTAGTGTCACACCTTGCTCTGAGTGCAGGGATGACAACTCCAGTCCTCTGGGCCTGATTGTGTCACACCTTGCTCTAGTGCAGGGATGGGCAACTCCAGTCCCTGGGCCTGATTGGTGTCACAGGGATGGGCAACTCCAGTCCTCGGGGCCTGATTGGTGTCACACCTTGCTAGTGCAGGGATGGGCAACTCCAGTCCCCGGGGCCTGATTGGTGTCACACCTTGCTATAGTGCGGGATGGGCAACTCCAGTCCTGGGGCCTGATTGGTGTCACACCTTGCTCTAGTGCAGGGATGGGCAACTCCAGTCCTCTGGGCCTGATTGGTGTCACACCTTGCTCTAGTGCAGGGATGGGCAACTCCAGTCCTCGGGGCCTGATTGGTGTCACACCTTGCTCTAGTGTAGGGATGGGCAACTCCAGTCCTCGGGGGCCTGATTGGTGTCACACACTTGCTATAGCACAGGATGGCCAACTCCAGTCCTCGGGGCCTGATTGGTGTCACACCTTGCTCTAGTGCAGGGATGGGCAACTCCGGTCCCCTGGGCCTGATTGGTGTCACACTGCTCTAGTGCAGGGATGGGCAACTCCAGTCCTCGGTGCCTGATTGGTATCACACCTTGCTATAGTGCAGGGATGGCCAACTCCAGTCCTCGGGCCTGATTGGTGTCACACCTTGCTCTAGTGCAGGGATGGGCAACTCCAGTCCTCGGCGCCTGATTGGTGTCACACTTGCTATGGTGCAGGGATGGGCAACTCCAGTCATCGGGGCCTGATTGGTGTCACACCTTGCTCTAGTGCAGGGATGGGCAACTCCAGTCCTCGGGGCCTGATTAGTGTCACACCTTGCTCTAGTGCAGGGATGGGCAACTCCAGTCCTCTGGGCCTGATTGGTGTCACACCTTGCTCTAGTGCAGGGATGGGCAACTCCAGTCCTCTGGGCCTGATTGGTGTCACACCTTGCTATAGTGCAGGTATGGGCAACTCCAGTCCTCCGGGCCTGATTGGTGTCACACCTTGCTCTAGTGCAGGGATGGGCAACTCCAGTCCTCGGGGCCTGATTGGTGTCACACCTTGCTCTAGTGCAGGATGGGCAACTCCAGTCCTCGGGGGCCTGATTGGTGTCACACCTTGCTCTAGTGCAGGGATGGGCAACTCCAGTCCTCTGGGCCTGAATGGTGTCACACCTTGCTATAGCACAGGGATGGGCAACTCCAGTCCTCCGGGCCTGATTGGTGTCACACCTTGCTCTAGTGCAGGGATGGGCAACTCCAGTCCTCGGGGGCCTGATTGGTGTCACACCTTGCTCTAGTGCAGGGATGGGCAACTCCAGTCCTCGGGGGCCTGATTGGTGTCACACCTTGCTATGGTGCAGGGATGGGCAACTCCAGTCATCGGGGCCTGATTGGTGTCACACCTTGCTCTAGTGCAGGGATGGGCAACTCCAGTCCTCTGGGCCTGATTGGTGTCACACCTTGCTCTAGTGCAGGGATGGGCAACTCCAGTCCTCTGGGCCTGATTGGTGTCACACCTTGCTCTAGTGCAGGGATGGCCAACTCCAGTCCTCGGGGCCTGATTGGTGTCACACCTTGCTCTAGTGCAGGGATGGGCAACTCCAGTCCTCGGGGGCCTGATTGGTGTCACACCTTGCTCTAGTGCAGGGATGGGCAACTCCAGTCCTCTGGGCCTGATTGGTGTCACACCTTGCTATAGTACAGGGATGGGCAACTCCAGTCCTCCGGGCCTGATTGGTGTCACACCTTGCTCTAGTGCAGGGATGGGCAACTCCAGTCCTCGGGGCCTGATTGGTGTCACACCTTGCTCTAGTGCAGGGATGGGCAACTCCAGTCCTCGGGGGCCTGATTGGTGTCACACTTTTGCCCCAGCCCCAGCTAACACACCTGACTCCAATAATTAACTAATCATAATCTTCAGTTTAGAATGCGATTAGTTTAATCAGCTGTGTTCGCTAGGGATGGGGGAAAAGTGTGACACCCCGAGGATTGGAGTTACCCATCCCTAATAGCTGAAAGGCCAGGCGGTTCTAGTGTTAAGGACTGGTAGATGGGTGTTGCTCATGCATTCACTCATGCTGACCGGCTCCAGTACTTTGTTCTTGACTAAAGCCTCCAAGTCAGCCTTAACTTATGGTCTGATAGCATAATGTACAGGTCCTGCTTTCAGAAATGTTGGTTTGCTGTCTGGCTTAATGCTAAGCTTCCATGTAATGTCGTTCATACTACCCAGCTGTCCATTAAATACTTCTCCATGTTTCTTTAAGATGGCAGGTAGATATGTGTCTCCATGTGTCATTGTATGCACTGATGGCCAGTCCAGTGTGATTTTCTCCAACTATGAACATCCCAGTAGTGATGCATAGTCTCCTTTCACAACATAGAGTGGCAGCTTTTCAGTTTGTCTGTTTACCTGACCTGTGACATCAGTGATGCCTCTCACAGCGACAGATTCACCTGTGTAAGTCTTCTAACACGAGGTGCGCTGGTTGAAGTGGAAGGTGTTTCAGTGTATTTTTTCTGACACAAGAGATACAGCTGCCCCTGTGTCAATCTCCATACCCACCGGCTGTCCCTCTAGCAAGGGGGAGGCATAGTAGCCGTGACGGCCCGCCAGGAAAAAAGTCAGGATTTTCAGTGTGACTTCCTCGTCTGATGAGTCACTCACCTCAGTGTTCTCTTACTCAACAGTGTGAACATGTCTATGTGTCTTTCGTTGGAATGCCTGTTTCTTGTTTCCCGTTTTTGTGATTTCTCTGTTCTCTTTTTGTTTCTGGAGACTTGTCCGATGTTGCCCTTTTTACCACAGGCTGGACAATCCATGTCCTTACACCAGCATGTGACTTGATTTCCCGGTCTCTGATTTTCAGTTGAAACTCTGTTGAAACGTTTTATTTATTTGAAAGGAACACAGACAAGAACAAATAGCAGCAGGAATGGTTATACAGCTAGAGACACAATTCTGTTAAAATATATATCAGAACAAATAGCAGCAGGAATGGTTATACAGCTAGAGACACAATACTTTTAAAATATATATCAGAACAAATAGCAGCAGGAATGGTTATACAGCTAGAGACACAATACTGTTAAAATATATATCAGTATATTATGGAAAACTAGTAATTGCAGATAAATACAATTATAATAAACCACATATACAATCACCCACCTCAGCTGCATCAACCCACCCTCCAACTCCTCCTGGGACCACCCCAACCCACCCTCCAACCCCTCCTGGGACCACCCCAACCCACCCTCCAACCCCTCCTGGGACCACCCCAACCCACCCTCCAACCCCTCCTGGGACCACCCCAACCCACCCTCCAACCGCTCCTGGGACCACCCCAACCCACCCTCCAACCCTCCTGGGACCACCCCAACCCACCCTCCAACCCTTCCTGGGACCACCCCAACACACCCAACCTGATCTCCATTAAATTAAATACTAAATCAAGGTACACATTTGCACACAAATTATAATTAACGGTCAATCTGTTGGGTAAAACCCACTACAGGAGTTATTTTATGGTTTCAGCTGCATTTGTTGTTTGGCTAGCCCCATGGATCCTAGCAGTGGATAGTTCTAAATAAATCAATACTATAAAAGTGCTGATCCAATGAGGTGTGGTGGTTGCCATCTTAGTTCCAACATCTTTTTACCTGCTGTCCAACCTGACAAACATTATACGTCTTTGCTGTAATGACAGTGGTGAATTATCATTCAGTAATAATAGTTTGGGGGAACAAGGTATGAGGATACCTCTTTCCAAAACATGTCCCCTGGTCACTCCCAGTACATATGATTAAAGGAGCCCAAGGCACCTTGATTACATAGATCACACAGAGGAGCGGTTGTGATTTCTATTAAATGATGTTTTCTAGGTGGAAGGTTTACACTGTGTATGAAATTAAAATGTATCAGCTGATGATTAGGATTGTTAGATGAACCCACTAAGTTCCTGATGAACTCAACTGGTGAGCCTCTTTAGCAGCTAGTTCCATGGACACACTGATTCCAATGTCCTTTGCCAAGGTCAGATGACTTTCAGTCAACAGTCTGTTTGTGTAGCTTCACTCCGTAGCCCACAGAGCTCACACCCAGTGGCTCTCCAGGACCAGGTTCAGAGAACACCTGACTCACTGATAATAGGGATTCACTAAAATTATATTTAGTGGGTTTTAATGAAGGGTTTTAATTGAAGATATTGTTTAAAGATATTGTCCATCATGTTGTGTGCAGAAGAGGCTTTGGCCTTCTGGGCTTGTTCAATGACAAGGCCATAATGGAAAGAGTTGTTCAGCTGTAGAGACACATCAACACAGTAATTCAGTATATCTGGTCCTCCATTATGGAAAGAGTTGTTCAGCTGTAGAGACACATCAACACAGTAATTCAGTATATCTGGTCCTCCATCATGGAAAGAGTTGTTCAGCTGTAGAGACACAACAACACAGTAATTCAGTATATCTGGTCCTCCATTATGGAAAGAGTTGTTCAGCTATAGAGACACATCAACACAGTAATTCAGTATATCTGGTCCTCCATTATGGAAAGAGTTGTTCAGCTGTAGAGACACAACAACACAGTAATTCAGTATATCTGGTCCTCCATCATGGAAAGAGTTGATCAGCTGTAGAGACACAACAACACAGTAATTCAGTATATCTGGTCCTCCATTATGGAAAGAGTTGTTCAGCTGTAGAGACACAACACCACAGTAATTCAGTATATATGGTCCTGGTTGCCATAGTTACAGTAGGAGCCCATGTTGATGAGCTACAGGGATTTAGAATTTTAACACAAAAGCTTAAATGAAGAGAAAAGTATCCTGTTTCAGGTCAGGGGCCGTCTCCACAAACCATCTCAGAGTAGGAGTACTGATCCAGGATCAGTTTAGCCTTTTAGATCATAATGAATAAGATTATATGGACAGATACTAGATCAGCACTCCTACTATGAGGCCCAGTATCCTGTTTCAGGTCAGTTCTACCTTTCTGTCTGGAAATGGAATGTTCTGAACATGCTGAAATCATAGCTTCATACTAGACTTGGGTAAAGGGATTCATAATGTTAGGTACTGTATCTTAGATGAACTTGATTTCCACTGATCTTTGCACCTTTGGGACTATTCCATTCCATTTAAACAATAACTCGTAGTTGTGGTGAGAATAAATTGTGGTGTGACAGTGGCACTCTGACTCCACCTAGTGGTGTCCCCACAGAGTTATATGGGGGATCCCTCTCCACCTGCCATGTCATATCAACAAATATGGTTGAGGGTTTGCATCACTGGTTTCACTCAGGTGCTGTAGTACAGGACGTGTTCTGGATCTCTTTCTACACTGAGGACAGTCATAGTCTCCTGAAGGAGCAGGTTTCTCCCATTATCTGGTGATGCACTGTCTGCAGAACCTGTGTCCACAGGTGATAGAGACTGGATCCCTCAGCACCTGCTGACACACTGCACACCTGGACTGATCCTCTGGCAGAGTAGACCCTCCACTAGAGAGCTGAAAGAACAATGTGATGTTCACTGCTATTTCTCAATGAATGTGATGTCATGATGAACTTTTTAACAGAGCAGAGTAAGCAACAGGTACTGATATAACAGAGTGAGTTCTGTCCCTTTCTCCCCAACCCAGGAAGTGAACTCAAACCCTCTGAACAATAAAAAGTACTGTTGAAAGTACCGTCTCACTCATACTAACCTTTAATCAAAGGGCGTCGTTCTGCTGATAAAACGTGGAGACTGACAATGGACCAGTTACTCTTCATAGAGACAGCTGGGTACTGGAGACTCTAATCTCTGGGTCTGGTTGGAGTCTCTGACAGCTGGGTACTGGAGACTCTACTCTCTGGGTCTGGTTGGAGTCTCTGACAGCTGGGTACTGGAGACTCTACTCTCTGGGTCTGGTTGGAGTCTCTGACAGCTGGGTACTGGAGACTCTACTCTCTGGGTCTGGTTGGAGTCTCTGACAGCTGGGTACTGGAGACTCTACTCTCTGGGTCTGGTTGGAGTCTCTGACAGCTGGGTACTGGAGACTCTACTCTCTGGGTCTGGTTGGAGTCTCTGACAGCTGGGTACTGGAGACTCTACTCTCTGGGTCTGGTTGGAGTCTAACAATTTACAAGTACAATATTTCCACAACGTATTTTTGTTTGTTATTAAACCCCATAGTATTTCATACAGTAATGATGATCAGTAGTATCAGAAATCACCCTGGATCATTATTAAACCCCATAGTATTTCATACAGTAATGATGATCAGTAGTATCAGAAATCACCCTGGATCATTATTACACCCCATAGTATTTCATACAGTAATGTTGATCAGTAGTATGAGAAATCACCCTGGATCATTATTAAACCCCCATAGTATTTCATACAGTAATGATGATCAGTAGTATCAGAAATCACCCTGGATCCTTATTAAACCCCATAGTATTTCATACAGTAATGTTGATCAGTAGTATGAGAAATCACCCTGGATCATTATTAAACCACATAGTATTTCATACAGTAATGTTGATCAGTAGTATCAGAAATCACCCTGCATCATTCATCATGTCAGACATTTCCCTCTATTTCTCCCCACATGGAACTGCTGATGTAAAAGAGCTTTATAAATAAATGATTGATATAACGTTGAACTCCCAACCTCCCAACCAGACTACAGTCTGTTACATTCTCACATTATCCACAGATCTTTGAGGATTTCCCTTTTATAGTGTACACTATACAGTGCATTTGGAAAGTATTCAGACCCCTTGACTTGTTCCACATGTTGTTACGTTCCAGCCTTATTCTGAAATGGATTACATTGTTTTTTTCTTCTTCATCAATCTACACACAATACCCCATAATGGAAAAGCAAAAACAGTTTTTTTGACATTTTTGCGAATGTATTAAAAATAAAAAACAGAAATACCTTATTCACATAAGTATTCAGACCCTTTGCTATGAGACTCGAGATTGAGCTCAGGTGCATCCTGTTTCCATTCTTCATCCTTGAGATGTTTCTACAACTTGATTGGAGTCCACCTGTGGTAAATTCAATTGATTGGACATGATTTGGAAAGGCACACACTTGTCTATATAAGGTCCAATAGTTGACAGTGCATGTCAAAGCAAAAACCAAGCCATGAGGTCGAGGCAATTTTCCGTAGAACTCCGAGAAAGGATTGTGTCGAGGCACAGATCTGGGGAAGGGTACCAAAACATTTCTGCAGCATTGAAGGTCCCCAAGAACACAATGGCCTCCATCATTCTTAAATGGAAGAAGTTTGGAACCACTAAAACACTTCCTAGAGCTGGCTGCTTGACCAAACTGAGCAAATCAAGGAGAAGGGCCTTGATCAGGGCAAACTGTTAGCTGATGTCTCTCTCAGTCTCTGTATGGCTCTGGCTGGGCCGCTCAAGGACATTCAGAGACTTTTCCAGAAGCCACTCCTGCGTTGTCTTGGCTGTGTGCATAGGGTCGTTGTCCTGTTGGAAGGTGAAACTTCGCCCCAGTCTGAGGTCCTGAGCAGGTTTTCATCAAGGATCTGTATTTCGCTCTGTTCATCTTTGCCTCGATCCTGACTAGTCTCCCTAGTCCCTGCCGCTGAAAAATATCCCCACTGCATGATGCTGCAACCACCATGCTTCATTGTAGAGATGGTGACAGGTTTCCACCAGACGTGACGCTTGGCATTCAGGCCAAAGAGTTCAATCTTGGTTTCATCAGACCAGAGAATCTTGTTTCTCATGGTCTGAGAGTCTAGGTGCCTTTTGGAAAACTCCAAGTGGGCTGTCATGTGCCTTTTACTGAGGAGTGGCTTCCCGTCTGGCCACTCTACCATAAAGGGCTGATTGATGGAGTGCTGCAGAGATGATTGTCCTTCTGGAAGGTTCTCCCATCTCCATAGAGGACCTCTAGAGCTCTGTCAGAGTGACCATCGGGTTCTTGGTCACCTCCCTGACCAAGGCCCTTCTCCCCCGATTGCTCAGTTTGGCTGGGCGGCCAGCTCTAGGAAGAGTCTTGGTGGTTCCAAACTTCTTCCATTTAAGAATGATGGAGGTCACTGTGTTCTTGGGGACCTTCAATGCTGCAGACATTTTTTGGTACCCTTCCCTAGATCTGTGCCTCGACACAATTCTGTCTCGGAGCTCTACGGACATTTCCTTCGACCTCATGCACTGTCAACTGTGGGACCTTGTATAGACCGGTGTGTGCCTTTCCAAATCATGTCCAATCAATTGAATTTACCACAGGTGGACTCCAATCAAGTTGTAGAAACATCTCAAGGATGATCAATGGAAACAGGATGCACCTGAGCTCAATTTCGAGTGTCATAGCAAAGGGTCTGAATAATTATGTAAATTAGGTATGTTTTTATTTTTAATGAATTTGACCAAAAGAATTACTTATTTTTGCTTTGTCATTATGGGGTATTGTGTGTAGATTGCTTAGGATATTAAAAATGTATATATTTAAGAAAATGTCTGTAATGTAACAAAACGTGGAAAAAGTCAAGGGGTCTGAATACAGTACCAGTCAAAAGTTGACACACCTACTCATTCAAGGGTTTTTCTTAATTTTTACAATTTCTTTACATTGTAGAATAATAGTGAAGACATCAAAACTATGAAATAACGCATATGGAATCATGTAGTAACGAAAAAAGTGTTTTTAGCTACCCTTTGCCTTCATAACAGCTTACACACTCTTGACATTCTCTCAACCAGCTTCACCTGGAATGCTTTTCCAACAGTCTTGAAGGAGTTCCCACATATGCTGAGCACTTGTTGGCTGCTTTTCCTTCACTCTGCCGTCCGACTCATCTCAAACCATCTCAATTGGGTTGAGGTCGGGAGATTGTGGAGGCCAGGTCATCTGATGCAGCACTCAATCACTCTCCTTCTTGGTCAAATAGCCCTTACACAGCCTGGAGGTGTGTTGAGTCATTGTCCTGTTGAAAAATAAATTATAGTCCCACTAAGCCCAAACCAGATGGGATGGCGTATCGCTGCAGAATGCTGTGGTAGCCATGCTGGTTAAATGTTCCTTGAATTCTAAACAAATCACAGACAGTGTCACCAGCAAAGCAACCCCACACCATAACACCTCCTCCTCCATGCTTTACGGTGGGAACTACACATGCAGAGATCATCCGTTCACCCACATCTAACAAAGACACAGCGGTTTGAACCAAAAATCTCTAATTTTGACTGCAGACCAAAGGACACATTTCCACCGGTCCAATGTACATTTCTCGTGTTTTTTGGCCCAAGCAGGTCTCTTCTTCTTATTGGTGTCCTTTAGTAGTGATTTCTTTGCAGAACTTTGACCATGAAGGCCTGATTCGCACAGTCCCCTCTTAACAGTTGATGTTGAGATGTGTCTGTTACTTGAACTCTGTGAAGCATTTATTTGGTCTGCAACTTCTGAGGATGGTAACGCTAATGAACTTATCCTCTGCAGCAGAGGTAACTCTGGGTCTTCCATTCCTGTGGCGGTCCTCATGAGAGCCAGTTTCATCATAGCGCTTGATGGTTTTTGCGACTGCACTTGAAGAAACTTTCAAAGTTCTTGAAATGTTCCGTATTGACTGACCTTCATGTCTTGAAGTAATCATGGACTGTTGTTTCTCTTTGCTTATTTGAGCTGTTCTTGCCATAATATGGACTTGGTCTTTTACCAAATAGGGATATCTTCTGTATACCCCCCCCTACCTTGTCACAACACAACTGATTGGCTCAAACACATTAAGAAGGAAATAAATTAACTTTTAAGAAGGCACACCTGTTATTTGAAATTCATTCCAGGTGACTTCGTCATGAAGCTGGTTGAGAGAATGCCAAGAATGTGCAAAGCAGTCATCAAGGCAAAGGGTGGCTATTTGAATAATCTCAAATTTAAAATATATTTTGATTTGTTTAATACTTTTTTGGTTACTACATGATTCCATATGTGTTATTTCATTGTTTTGATGTCTTCACTATTATTCTACAATGTAAAAAATAGTAAAAAATGAGTAGGTGTGTTGAATGAGTAGGTGTGTTGAAACTTTTGACTGGCAGTACTAGTCAAATGTTGGCATTCTCTCAACCAACTTCATGAGGTAGTCACCTGGAATGCACTTCAATTAACAGGCTCTGGTTGGATGACGTCCTCCGGACGTTGTCATAATTACTGTGTAAGTCTATGGAAGGGGGTAAGAACCATTAGCCTCCTAGGTTGTGTATTGAAGTCAATGTACCCAGAGGAGGACGGAAGCTAGCTGTCCTCCGGCTACACCCTGGTGCTACCCTACAGAGTGCTGTTGAGGATACTGTAGACCTTCATTGTGATTTAATCAATTATTTGGTGACATTAATATATTTAGTATAGTTTGATCTAAAAAGGCTAACTTTTAAAATGTTTTACCATTTTTATGAAGTTCACTGAGGAGGATGGTCCTCCCCTTCCTCCTCCGAGGAGCCTCCACTGATTTAATTGTCAAATTCTTATAAAAAATAAAACATTTAGAACTGCTCTTCTTCCATCTGTTTTATTAACCATCATTAGTCAAATCTGTCACATGTAAATTCCATTCAGTGTAATTGTGTTTATACAGAAGCAAGATTGTTTGGTCAACAATTTGACAAATAAACATTTTACAGACAGGAATATTTACAAACATGAAAAAAGCAACAACAACAAGATCAATGATTACTAAATGAGAACCTTTAACAACAGTGGTGATTCATTCTATTAATTACTATTTTACAATGTCTATCAACTTCAGTGGTGTATAATCATGACTATTTAGATATAATAATAATAATAATAATAATAATAATAATAATAAGTTAACTTGTGACTAGAGAGTTCATGTCAATTCTTATTCCAGTGTGTCTTACTGAACATGACCATGATTACAGTGAAACATCATGTGTTTGGCACAGGGACCACATGACACAGAGACATTGAAGAGGAGTCATCCCAAAGCTGAAACCATGGATAGAGGGGCTCAGTGAATGTGGAGTGGAATGTGTTCAGGTGGGTCAGTGTGTCAGAGGAGACTCTGTAGAAGGACAGAGTGCCGGCTGGCCAGTCCAGATACACTCCTACTCTGTGGGAGCTGGAGGAGGGGACGTCTATGGTAGTGGACTTATTATTGTGACAGGCAGAGTAACTGTTGTCAGAGCAAAACAGACTCCAGGACTTGTCATTGTATCCAAGCCAACAGTCATTACCCCATCCTCTCCTGCTGATTCCTTTATATGCCACTCCCATATCAGCCCCTCCACTCCACTCTACCTCCCAGTAACAGCGCCCAGTCAGACCCTCTCTACACAGCACCTGTTCACAGTCCTCAAATCTCTCTGGGTGATCAGGATACGGCTGCTCCTCTCTCCTACATGTCACCTTTCTGTTCTCCTCAGACAGAGAGAGCTTTATGTTTACTGTGTTTGGGTCCAGTGTGAGATCACAGGCATCTGATGGAAAAGACCAGGTATATTACAAATCATCTTCATATCACATCAGAATGTTAATGTTTCTAGGTATTAAAGGGCCACATCAGAATGTTATTGTTTCTAGGTATTAAAGGGCCACATCAGAATGTTAATGTTTCTAGTTATTAAAGGGCCACAACAGAATGTTATTGTTTCTAGTTATTAAAGGGCCACATCAGAATGTTAATGTTTCTAGGTATTAAAGGGCCACATCAGAATGTTAATGTTTCTAGGTATTAAAGGGCCACATCAGAATGTTATTGTTTCTATGTATTAAAGGGCCACATCAGAATGTTATTGTTTCTAGTTATTAAAGGACCACATCAGAATGTTAATGTTTCTAGGTATTAAAGGGCCACATCAGAATGTTATTGTTTCTAGGTATTAAAGGGCCACATCAGAATGTTAATGTTTCTAGGTATTAAAGGGCCACATCAGAATGTTAATGTTTCTAGGTATTAAAGGGCCACATCAGAATGTTATTGTTTCTAGGTATTAAAGGGCCACATCAGAATGTTAATGTTTATAGGTATTAAAGGGCCACATCAGAATGTTAATGTTTCTAGGTATTAAAGGGCCACATCAGAATGTTAATGTTTCTAGGTATTAAAGGGCCACATCAGAATGTTAATGTTTCTAGGTATTAAAGGAACACATCAGAATGTTAATGTTTCTAGGTATTAAAGGGCCACATCAGAATGTTAATGTTTCTAGGTATTAAAGGACCAAGGAAAGGTTATTTAAGACTTGCTGAATGATGATATGTTATACTGTATGGTCATTTAAAACACAAACACACAGCAAAAACATAACCCCAGAGTGAAGTCCTATTAGTGTAACCACACATCCATAGCTCACTTATCAAGCAAGCTCTGAAAAATGATTCCATTATTTTCTAACCCCTTACTATAAAAAGACTTAGTAATAACAAGCTAATTCTTCCCAGCAGTTAACACTCACATGTTCTAGGCAGAGGTTTGATTGTGTTCACTCCACCAGGTTTCACACTGTAGGGGGAGCAGAAGAACAGGCAGTTAGTAAATGTAAATCTCTCTCACTAACCTGATAACTATCATTTATCATACTGTAACTAGCCTGATAACTATCAATTATCATACTGTAACTAGCCTGATAACTATCATTTATCATACTGTAACTAGCCTGATAACTATCAATTATCATACTGTAACTAGCCTGATAACTATCATTTATCATACTGTAACTAGCCTGATAACTATCATTTATCATACTGTAACTAGCCTGATAACTATCATTTATCATACTGTAACTAGCCTGATAACTATCATTTATCATACTGTAACTAGCCTGATAACTATCATTTATCATACTGTAAC
Organism: Coregonus clupeaformis; assembly: GCF_020615455.1. Lineage (NCBI taxonomy): Eukaryota > Metazoa > Chordata > Actinopteri > Salmoniformes > Salmonidae > Coregonus > Coregonus clupeaformis. The sequence goes on along the minus strand of NW_025534189.1, from coordinate 208,808 downwards.
TAACCCGATAACTATCATTTATCATACTGTAACTAGCCTGATAACTATCAATTATCATAACTAACCTGATAATTATCAATTATCCTAACTAACCTGGTAACTATCAATGATCATACTGTAACTAGCCTGATAACTATCAATTATCATACTGTAACTAGCCTGATAACTATCATTTATCATAACTAACCTGATAACTATCAATGATCATAACTAACCTGATTGTTATCAATTATCCTAACTAACCTGATAACTATCAATGATCATAACTAACCTGATTGTTATCAATAATCCTAACTAACCTCATAACTATCAATAATCATACATAACCTGATAACTAACCTGATAACTATCAATATCATAACTAACCTGATAACTATCAATATCATAACTAACCAGATAACTATCAATTATCATAACTAACCAGATAACTATCAATTATCATAACTAACTAGATAACTATCAATTATCATAACTAACCTGATAATTATCAATGTTCATAACTAACCTGCTAATTATCAATTATCATAACTAACCTGCTAGCTATCAATTATCCTAACTAACCTGATAACTATCAATATCATAACTAACCTGATAACTATTAATATCATAACTAACCAGATAACTATCAATTATCATAACTAACCAGATAACTATCAATTATCATAACTAACTAGATAACTATCAATTATCATAACTAACCTGATAATTATCAATGTTCATAACTAACCTGATAATTATCAATTATCATAACTAACCTGCTAGCTATCAATTATCCTAACTAACCTGATAACTATCAATTATCATAACTAACCTGATAACTATCAATTATCATAACTAACCTGATAATTATCAAAACTAACCCAAACATTTCTTACAGTATTGTGTTGACGCTGTGATTACAGCTGGCAAGGAATGACTTCACCAAATCATGAACAAACTGCTCTATGCCGGTGCCTCCTTGCCAACTCTGCCTGGGTCTCTGAGAAACTGTTATAAGGCCGATCCGAGAGTTCAGGCAGGTGATTGAGGAGAGCTGGTGCTTTGATGAACGTTGGGTTCCATAGTCTACAAGTATCTGTATTGCACTCACTCTAACGGGGGCAGGTTGTCGTTCGCTGCTGGGTAAGGCTGCCGGCGACAAAGACAGGTAGTGAGGGGGAATTTGGGGAACCAGATAAGATCGTTGTGTTTCAAGGGGTGCTCATCCTGTCCCCTACACCTTTGGAATAGAACAGGCTGCTTGTTGTAGCACGATTCTGTTGCCTCCAACTGAAATAACTAGCCTGAACTAGAGCACAGCTGTTGCTGCATTATTAGGGTGGTCTTATCGTGTTCTTCTGGATTCTAAGTAATGAACCTGAATCTGTGTCCCCTTCAGGCCACTGTACTTTATTCACCTGCAACTAAACTCGTCAGCTTGCCAAGTTTAGTGTTTTTAAAAAGTTCTGTCTTATGTCCCATTTAGTTGCAGACTGTATCTTAAAGTGGGCTGGGTCCTATATGACTGTATCACTATGATGTGCGTCTTTGACCATGTGTATTGGGCTAATGTTCCCTGTTAGCAGGAATTCACGTTTGCAGAGTATCACTTTTGTGCAGTGTGTCACCTTCTAGTGCGTAATGACGCTCAAAGCCTTTCATTATAACACAGAGCTTGTTTATTCCTACTGATGCTCAGGTTGAATCACACTAGCCTACTGATGCTCAGGTTGAATCACATAGCCTACTGATGCTCAGGTTGAATCACATAGCCTACTGATGCTCAGGTTGAATCACATAGCCTACTGATGCTCAGGTTGAATCACATAGCCTACTGATGCTCAGGTTGAATCACATAGCCTACTGATGCTCAGGTTGAATCACACAGCCTACTGATGCTCAGGTTGAATCACACAGCCTACTGATGAATCACATAGCCTACTCATGCTCAGGTTGAATCACATAGCCTACTGATGCTCAGGTTGAATCACATATCCTACTCATGCTCAGGTTGAATCACATAGCCTACTGATGCTCAGGTTGAATCACATAGCCTACTGATGCTCAGGTTGAATCACATAGCCTACTGATGCTCAGGTTGAATCACATAGCCTACTCATGCTCAGGTTGAATCACATAGCCTACTGATGCTCAGGTTGGAATCACATAGCCTACTGATGCTCAGGTTGAATCACATAGCCTACTGATGCTCAGGTTGAATCACATAGCCTACTCATACTCAGGTTGAATCACATAGCCTACTGATGCTCAGGTTGAATCACATAGCCTACTGATGCTCAGGTTGAATCACATAGCCTACTGATGCTCAGGTTGAATCACATAGCCTACTCATGCTCAGGTTGAATCACATAGCCTACTGATGCTCAGGTTAAATCACATAGCCTACTGATGCTCAGGTTGAGTCATAGACTACATCCATTTTGTAGGCCACCTCACATCTTATCCACATTATCCTATGAACTTGATTGTAATAAAGTATTACCATGTTTTCCTCAGGTGGTTGTGTGTTGGTGTGTTCAGACCTCTGATGCCGGCCCATACTGGTTAATGCAAAGATGGTGGTAGCGCTATGCTACTCTGATCAATCCAGTCCTTGTCCCTCCACTCAGGTGGTCTACTGTGATCAATCCAGTCCTTGTCCCTCCACTCAGGTGCTCTACTGTGATCAATCCAGTCCTTGTCCCTCAACTCAGGTGGTCTACTCTGATCAATCCAGTCCTTGTCCCTCAACTCAGGTGGTCTCAAGCTCTATTACAGTAAGTCAATCATCAACACAGATTGACACAAACCCTCTACATACTTGAGTTTCTCCAGTCTCCAGTGTGGATCCTCCAGTCCAGCAGAGAGCAGTCTGACTCCTGAGTCTCCTGGGTGATTGTAGCTCAGGTCCAGCTCTCTCAGGTGTGAGGGGTTTGACCTCAGAGCTGAGACCAGAGAAGCACAGCCTTCCTCTTCGACTGCACAGAGCGACAACCTGCAGAGAGTTAAACATTATTTCAAAATCATGCTCAGAGGCGACCCTTCATTCAGGGCAGGTGGGGCAGAGCTGTTTTGAGCCCCACCAGTTTAGCATTAAAAAAAGAGCCTGTTTTGCTTGTTATTTTTGCATTAACACGTGTCAGATATCAGTTTGCAAACAATGTAAAAAAGATTAAATAATAATTGAGTTAATAAAGCTGCATACAAACATTGTCGCTTTTTGCTTTCTTGAGTAAGGCAGCTCCAAAATGCAGGTGTTTCAGCCTAGCTCAGTGCTTTCTGTGGTGGTGGGGCAGCCAGCGGAAAATACAGAGCGTAGGGGTTGGTAATGTTCTCTAGTTGCGCCGTGATTGGCTCAGTGTTCTGTCACTCATGGAGACTCTACGTCACCGTAAAATCTAAGGGGAGAGCTCGAAAATTCAAGCTCCTTGGGTGCTCCCATAGAATTACATTAGAAGTGCCCATCCCAGAAGGCTCAAGGTCATTGGCCACAGATAAAATGACGTCAAATCACGTTATATCTACAGTAGCTTTGATTGGACTGATCCTATCAACATCATACTAGGAAGCTAGCAGTCATCATCATGAATCAAGTCGACAATCTACTGGCAAATCCTTTTCAAACCTTTTCACATGAAGAGAAATTATGGAGGGAAATTATAGATAAAACGTATCAGTGCTCATCGGCCATTGGAACATTACACAACAAGTTGGAAATCGCAAATTCAACAACGAGTGGTTTGGAAGGAATCAGTGACCTAACTGCAAGCATTGCAAAGCGATCACTAGCCTGCTATTCAGTGGAGTGGATGTGTGGTCCAAGTCTGGGTTTAAGGGTCTCTTTTCCAAGCTTAAAAGGATAAACTTTCAACATTGGCCGTGCTGTCAATCCAGCATGACTTCTGTCGCTTTCAAAACAACTGGAAACTCGGAACTTGGAAATCTCAGACTTCAGTGAGTTCGAGACAACTGGGAACTCTGAAAAAAACGAGCTCCGACTGGGAAAATACGTTTTGAACGGTCATCCAACTTGTAACTCTAAGTCGGGAACTTGGGCCTCTTTCTAGAGCTCCGACCTGAAAGTCACTAACGTCATGATTCGACCTTGTTTTTTTCTGAGTTCCCAGTTGTCTTGAAAGCACCATAAATCCAGAGAATGCCAGACTTTGATGACAAATTTGATGACTAAATTTGCCCACGAAGGACCGCCGCGCCACCTTCCTGTTCAATTGAGCACAGAACAACAAGGTGAGTCCAAAAATGCATTGTACGCTACTGCATAAATTATGTAATATGCCTGGGAGATATGTATACTGCAGCTAAGAAAGTAATATTAAGTGTATGTTGTGTAGTAAGCTGTTAGTAGCCCATGTGCCTCACCCTAATAATTTGGTCCCTTTTCCCCTCATAACTTAGCCTACTGTTCTGACTTGGTGGTGCACATGTAGCCTATAGCCTGTTTTAGAGAAATGTAATCATTGAATATTGTAAGAGCTTTCATTGTCTGCTTATATCCCCCCTTTATTTATCCCACGGTTCTGACTTGGTGTACAGGGAGAATACTGTAAGAACGGCCCATGTTCTGAATGGACTGGACTGTTTTGGGGCACTGAGCAAATTTCTGCTCTTGTGAGCGGAAACTTGAACGTTGTGAGAATTCTGAGCAACTTCCGGCGCACGTTTACAGTGAACACTGACGCTGTACCCTTGTAGACAGTAGCCAATAGGCTGTACCCTGACAGTTTTAGACAGTAGCCAATAGGCTGTACCCTGACAGTTGTAGACAGTAGCCAATAGGCTGTACCCTTACAGTTGTAGACTGTAGCCAATAGGCTGTACCCTGACAGTTGTAGACAGTAGCCAATAGGCTGTACCCTGACAGTTGTAGACAGTAGCCAATAGGCTGTACCCTGACAGTTGTAGACAGTAGCCAATAGGCTGTACCCTGACAGTTGTAGACAGTAGCCAATAGGCTGTACCCTTACAGATGTAGACAGTAGCCAATAGGCTGTACCCTGACAGTTGTAGACAGTAGCCAATAGGCTGTACCCTGACAGTTGTAGACAGTAGCCAATAGGCTGTACCCTGACAGTTGTAGACAGTAGCCAATAGGCTGTACCCTGACAGTTGTAGACAGTAGCCAATAGGCTGTACCCTGACAGTTGTAGACAGTAGCCAATAGGCTGTACCCTGACAGTTGTAGACAGTAGCCAATAGGCTGTACCCTTACAGTTGTAGACAGCAGCCAATAGGCTGTATCCCTACAGTTTTAGACAGTAGCTAATAGGCTGTACCCTGACAGTTGTAGACAGTAGCCAATAGGCTGTACCCTTACAGTTTTAGACAGTAGCCAATAGGCTGTACCCTGACAGTTGTAGACAGTAGCCAATAGGCTGTACCGTTACAGTTGTAGACAGTAGCCAATAGGCTGTACCCTGACAGTTGTAGACAGTAGCCAATAGGCTGTACCCTTACAGTTTTAGACAGTAGCCAATAGGCTGTACCCTGACAGTTGTAGACAGTAGCCAATAGGCTGTACCCTTACAGTTGTAGACAGTAGCCAATAGGCTGTACCCTGACAGTTGTAGACAGTAGCCAATAGGCTGTACCCTTACAGTTGTAGACAGTAGCCAATAGGCTGTACCCTGACAGTTGTAGACAGTAGCCAATAGGCTGTACCCTGACAGTTGTAGACAGTAGCCAATAGGCTGTGCCCTTACAGTTGTAGACAGTAGCCAATAGGCTGTACCCTGACAGTTGTAGACAGTAGCCAATAGGCTGTACCCTGACAGTTGTAGACAGTAGCCAATAGGCTGTACCCTGAAAGTTTTAGACAGTAGCCAATAGGCTGTACCCTTACAGTTGTAGACAGTAGCCAATAGGCTGTACCCTGACAGTTGTAGACAGTAGCCAATAGGCTGTACCCTGACAGTTGTAGACAGTAGCCAATAGGCTGTAACCTTACAGTTGTAGACAGTAGCCAATAGGCTGTACCCTGACAGTTTTAGACAGTAGCCAATAGGCTGTACCCTGACAGTTGTAGACAGTAGCCAATAGGCTGTACCCTTACAGTTGTAGACAGTAGCCAATAGGCTGTTTCCTGACAGTTGTAGACAGTAGCCAATAGGATGTACCCTTACAGTTGTAGACAGTAGCCAATAGGCTGTAACCTGAAAGTTGTAGACAGTAGCCAATAGGATGTACCCTGACAGTTGTAGACAGTAGCCAATAGGCTGTAACCTGACAGTTGTAGACAGTAGCCAATAGGCTGTACCCTGACAGTTTTAGACAGTAGCCAATAGGATGTAACCTTACAGTTTTAGACAGTAGCCAATAGGCTGTACCCTTACAGTTGTAGACAGTAGCCAATAGGCTGTACCCTTACAGTTTTAGACAGTAGCCAATAGGCTGTACCCTGACAGTTGTAGACAGTAGCCAATAGGCTGTACCCTTACAGATGTAGACAGTAGCCAATAGGCTGTACCCTGACAGTTGTAGACAGTAGCCAATAGGCTGTACCCTGACAGTTGTAGACAGTAGCCAATAGGCTGTACCCTGACAGTTGTAGACAGTAGCCAATAGGCTGTACCCTGACAGTTGTAGACAGTAGCCAATAGGCTGTACCCTGACAGTTGTAGACAGTAGCCAATAGGCTGTACCCTGACAGTTGTAGACAGTAGCCAATAGGCTGTACCCTTACAGTTGTAGACAGCAGCCAATAGGCTGTATCCTTACAGTTTTAGACAGTAGCCAATAGGCTGTACCCTGACAGTTGTAGACAGTAGCCAATAGGCTGTACCCTTACAGTTTTAGACAGTAGCCAATAGGCTGTACCCTGACAGTTGTAGACAGTAGCCAAAGGCTGTACCGTTACAGTTGTAGACAGTAGCCAATAGGCTGTACCCTGACAGTTGTAGACAGTAGCCAATAGGCTGTACCCTTACAGTTTTAGACAGTAGCCAATAGGCTGTACCCTGACAGTTGTAGACAGTAGCCAATAGGCTGTACCCTTACAGTTGTAGACAGTAGCCAATAGGCTGTACCCTGACAGTTGTAGACAGTAGCCAATAGGCTGTACCCTTACAGTTGTAGACAGTAGCCAATAGGCTGTACCCTGACAGTTGTAGACAGTAGCCAATAGGCTGTACCCTGACAGTTGTAGACAGTAGCCAATAGGCTGTGCCCTTACAGTTGTAGACAGTAGCCAATAGGCTGTACCCTTACAGTTTTAGACAGTTGTACCCTTACAGTTGTAGACAGTAGCCAATAGGCTGTACCCTTACAGTTTTAGACAGTAGCCAATAGGCTGTACCCTTACAGTTTTAGACAGTAGCCAATAGGCTGTACCCTTACAGTTTCAGACAGTAGCCAATAGGCTGTACCCTTACAGTTTTAGACAGTAGCCAATAGGCTGTACCCTTACAGTTTTAGACAGTAGCCAATAGGCTGTACCCTTACAGTTTTAGACAGTAGCCAATAGGCTGTACCCTTACAGTTGTAGACAGTAGCCAATAGGCTGTACCCTTACAGTTTTAGACAGTAGCCAATAGGCTGTACCCTTACAGTTTTAGACAGTAGCCAATAGGATGTACCCTTACAGTTTTAGACAGTAGCCAACAGGTTATTGTGTCTATTTGAGAATAATGTAGGTCTAACAACAAAACCAATGGAGTAAATCCCATAACATTTTCACATGTTAATAGCTTTTTATTTATATGATATAGCCTACAGTAGCCTATATCTGTGGTTTCAATGAAGGCCTACATTGAATGAGACTTTTAAAAACGTTTTCACATTATGAAGGGCTTGACATTAATTATTTCTTACTTGGTCTGTAACTCCATGGGCCAAATAGCTGATTGTAAATTGCATTGTATTGTGTTGTATGATGCAAGAAACCACTTTGCAAAATACAATTAATTATTATTACCAGACAGAGAATTAGACAATGTCTCAAAATACGACACTGCCCCTTTAATTAAGACGGAAGCTTTTTCCCTGACTGGCTTTTCAAAGACAGCTTGAAATGTAGCCTAGACGTTTTGTGCTCTTATAGGGAGCAGTAACTCCTCATTGCCGACCTGTACTTATCTATAACGGGGATAATAACTCGCTAGAAAAGAATGTCGACAAATGCGCTCCGATCTGAGCTGATCCCGCCAATAGAATTCTACTCCGTTGCTCTCTGGCTCTGCCTACAACTAAATCACAGACTCAGTCTTGTAAAGTAATATTTGTTTTGGTTTGTTGCATTGAAAAAAGGGGTGATATAATGTTGATTCGATCACAGAAAAGACGTTGATCTGTAATATTGGGCGAACGCAGTGAAGTTCAATGTCTTGCGTCTCTGTGCAGCATGGCATTTCTTCTGCGCAGCAGTCCTGGAGGAAGTAGCTTTTGATTTCTATGATACAGGATACCCTACAGTAGCCTATATGTATATATATATATAAAACAAACATGTTAACAACACAAGGCATTTCTTCTGCGCAGCAGTCGTGGAGGAAGTAGCTTTTGATTTCTATGATACAGGATACCCTACAGTAGCCGATATGTGTGTTGCAACACAATCTCACACTCAATTCGTGCAAATATGTACAAAAAGTATTTCAGCAGATTTTGTGTGTTTTTGTGAGTTTTTGTGTGTCTTAATTCATGTATGCGCTAACTGTAAGTCGCTCTGGATAAGAGCGTCTGCTAAATGACGAAAATGTAAATTTAAATATGAAAATACACACATTTTTGTGCGTCTTAATTCATAGGAAAATACATTTTTGGGGGGACAAACTTCAGAACAATCTTTTGAAAGTTATTAGAGCAATGCATGATGGGCAATGGTGTTCTACACTGACTTTTTTTTGTGTCCCACATTTATTTATATATAAAAAACAAACATGTTAACAACACAAGGCATTTCTTCTGCGCGGCAGTCGTGGAGGAAGTGCACAGCTTAGAGGGAACATTGGTTGGCATGCATATGCTCCAGGAACGTTTCACCGGTAAATCATGAAGAATTTACCATATCATTCACGATTGACAGTGATAAATGTGAAGGGAGGGTGAGCAATACATTTGTGCGTAAAGTATAGATTAAACTGGAGAACCCCAGTCCTCGGCCTTGATCCAGTCATTGTCCCTTGTCTTGCCACTGTAAGACTAGCAAGAAAACATAAAAAGGAAGTAATGTGCCTTGCCTCACGTCGGTCTGACGCCTTCTTCTCCTCTCAAATACTGTATGGTACAACTACGGTACATACAGTGTCTTGCTAAAGTATTCAGACCCCTTGGATTTCTTCATATTTTATTGGGTTACAAAGTCGGATTAAAATGGATTTAATTGTAATGTCAAAGTGGAAGATCTTTTTTTTAAAGAGATGAATACAAATTAGATATAGTCATTGCATAAGTATTCAGCCCTTTTGTTTAAGCTTAAATTAGTTCAGGAGTAAAATTCGACTTAACAAATCACATAATAAGTTACCTGGACTCACTCTGTGAAATAATAGTGGTTGATATGATTTTTGAATGACTACCCCTTCCTCTGTCCCCCATACATATAGCATCTGTAAGGTCCCTCAGTCAAGTATTGAATTTCAAGCACAGATTAAACTACAAAGACCAGGGAGCTTTTTCGAAAGCCTCATAAAGAAGGGCAGTGATTGGTTGATGGGTAACAATAACAAATCAGACACTGAATAGCTCTTTAAGCATGGTCAAGTTAATAAATATGTATTAAACCACCCAGACACATCAAAGATACAGTCGTCCTTCTGAACTGAGCTGCAGGAGAGGAAGGAAACTGCGCAGGGATGTTACCATGAGGCCATTGGTGATTTTAAAACAGTTACAGAGTTCAATGGCTGTGATGGGAGAAAACTGAGAATGGATCAACAACATTGTAGTGACTCCACAATACTGACTTTGATGATAGATTGAATAGAAATACTCCCAAACATGCATCTGGTACAACAAGGAACTAAAGTAATAGTGCAAGAAACACCCTGCAAAGGAATACACATTTTGGCCTAAATGCAAAGCCTTATGTTTGGGGCAAATCCAACATAAAACATTCCTGAGACACTGGGAGAGGAATACACCTTTCAGCAAGACAATAATCTACAACGCAAAGCCAAAGCTAAACTGGAGTTGCTTACCAAGAAGACAGTGAATGTTCCTGAGTGGCCAAGTTAAAGTTTTGACTTAAATCTCATTGAAAATCAATGGTAAGACTTGAAACAGCTGTCATGATCCCCAACATCTTGACAGAGTTTGAAGAATGATGAAAATAATTGTGGGGAGGCTGAAAAAAACATATTTAGCCCACACTACAGACGGCTACATCAGTGTGTTAATAAAGGACTAGTAAAGGCTCAGTAAATACAGTCACAATCATTTCAATGTACTGCAGATGACTTACCTCCTTGGAAGTTCTATTGGCAATCATTTCAATGTACTGCAGATGACTTACCTCCTTGGAAGTTCTACTGGGAATCATTTCAATGTACTGCATATGACTTACCTCCTTGGAAGCTCTACTGGCAATAATTTCAATGTACTGCAGATGACTTACCTCCTTGGAAGTTCTACTGGGAATCATTTCAATGTACTGCAGATGACTTACCTCCTTGGAAGTTCTACTGGCAATCATTTCAATGTACTGCAGATGACTTACCTCCTTGGAAGTTCTATTGGCAGTCATTTCTAGAATTGGGAAAATCGTTTGCCCCCGGATGCACTGGACACTCTGAAACAATAAATTAAGTCATTAAATCACCCCCATCTGAACATGAATCAAGTGCCAGTCATTAGCAGTATTAACTTTCCATCTCCACCTAGCCTTAGACTATGCCAGCCTCCTGCTAAGTAGGGGATCATCAATCACAGACATTTTTGTGTTCATTGATTAAAAACATTAAAGTTATTGACATCAATAAGACTTATGAATAAACAAAGTATTCAGACCCCTTGACTTTTTCCACATTTTGTTACGTTACAGCCTTATTCTAAAATGGATTAAATTAAGATTTTTCCTCATCAATCTACACACAATACCCCGTAATGACAAAGCAAAAACAGGGTTTTAGAAATGTTTTCAAATGTATTCAAATTTAAAAACAGAAATACCTTATTTACATAAGTGTTCAGACCATTTGCTATGAGACTCAAAATTGAGCTCAGATGCATCCTGTTTCCATTGATCATCCTTGAGCTGTTTCTACAACTTGTTTGGAGTCCACCTGTGCTAAATTAAATTGATTGGACATGATTTGGAAAGGCATACACCTGTCTATATAAGATCCAACAGCTGACATTGCATGTCAGAGCAAAAACCAAGCCATGAGGTCGAAGGAATTGTCCGTAGAGCTCCGAGACAGGATTGTGTCGAAGGCACAGATCTGGGGAAGGATACCAAAACATTTCTGCAGCATTGAAGGTCCCCAAGAACACAGTGACCTCCATCATTCTTAAATGGAAGAAGTTTGGAACCACCAAGACTCTTCCTAGAGCTGGCCGCCCGGCCAAACTGAGCAATCGGGGGAGAAGGGCCTTGGTAAGGAGGTGACCAAGAACCCAATGGTCACTCTGACAGAGCTCCAGAGTTCCTCTGTGGAGATAGGAGAACTTTCCAGAAGGTCAACCGTCTCTGCAGCACTCCACCAATCTGGCCTTTATGGTAGAGTGGCCAGACGGAAGCCCCTCCTCAGTAAAAGGCACATGACAGCCCGCTTGGAGGTTGTCAAAAAGGCATCTAAAGGACTCTCAGACCATGAGAAACAAGATTCTATGGTCTGATGAAACCAAGCTTGAACTCTTTGGCCTGAATGCCAAAGTGTCAAGTCTGGAGGAAACCTGACACCATCCCTACGGTGAAGCATGGTGGTGGCAGCATCATGCTGTGGGGATGGGAGACTAGTCAGGATCAAGGGAAAGATGAACAGAGCAAAGTACGGAGAGATCTGGGATGACAACCTGCTCCATTGCACTCAGGACCTCAGACTGGAGTGAAGGTTCGCCTTCCAACAGGACAACAACCCTAAGCACACATCCCAGACAACGCAGGAGTGGCTTCGGGACAAGTCTCTGAATGTCCTTGAGTGGCCCAGCCAGAGCCCGGACTTGAACCCGATCGAATGAACCACATCTCTGGAGAGAGCTGAAAATAGCTGTGCAGCGACGCTCCCCATCCAACCTGACCGAGCCTGAGAGGATCTCTAGAGAAGAATGGGAGAACCTCCCCAAAAACAGGTGTGCCAAGTTTGTAGCGTCATACCCAAGAAGACTTGAGGCTGTAATCACTGCCAAAGGTGCTTAAACAAAGTACTGAGTAAAGGGTCTGAATATTTATATTTCTGTTTTTATTTTTTATAAATGTGTTATGAGGGGTTCAACCTGGTTGATGATGGGGGTGTATCTGGTCTCCTGGGTGTAGGTTATGAGGGGTTCAACCTGGTTGATGATGGGGGTGTATCTGGTCTCTCCTGGGGAGGTAGGTTATCAGGGTTCAACCTGGTTGATGATGGGGGTGTATCTGGTCTCCTGGGGGGTGGGGGTTATCAGGGTTCAACCTGGTTGATGATGGGGGTGTATCTGGTCTCCTAGGGAGTGGGGGTTATCAGGGTTCAACCTGCTTGATGATGGTGGTGTATCTGGTCTCCTGGGGGTTGGGGGTTATCAGGGTTCAACCTGGTTGATGATGGTGGTGTATCTGGTCTCCTGGTCATCAGCAGCCTGGTGGTCCAAAATAGCATAACTAGTGTTCTTTAACACCAATAAACCCACCTGTTTCAAAATGAATGTCAAACTAGCAAACCAGTTGACTAAAAGCAACTTTCTAAACAATGTTTTGGTTCGTGTCTAGCTTGTTAGCTGGCTAACTAATGTTAAGTTAGCTGGCTAGCAGTTCCAATAATGACCATATCATATAGCTGACAACGTCTTCACTTTAACTCATTTATATTCCTTATTACAGGAAAATAAACTCACAACAAAATCATTATTTTACAAGTTAATGGCGAGCTAATTACAGAAAATAGCTCATGGTTGTGAGTGTGACGAAATAAAAGCAGGGCATTCTAGCAGAGGATTATATAACTTGGACACTGTCTCGTTGGCCTAACATTATATCCTAATTTGACTTTGGTGCAGGTCATGTTGTTCTTCACATTGCCGTCTCTGGTAAACACACACACTATATCAAACAAAATCAAAGTTTATGTGTCACATGAACAGGATGAATAAGGTGTAAACGGTACACTGAAATGGTTTCTTGCATAGTGGAGTCTTTTGTTTAGACATGTAGCTAGCTAGCTAGCTAAACAATGAACCATAATCCCAAATCGTAACGTTACTACCCTGCATGAATCTGCTGGTAGCTAACCAACCAGGTTCAATGTAAGCTAGCTAACATTAGGCTATAACTAGCAATGCAAATGGCTCTGAAATACACCTTTTATTACTAAACAAATCATACACGCAACGTTAGCTAGCGAGCCAGCAAGCTAACGTTAGCTAGCTAACAGTACACTTTAACTTGCAATGAAAATGACTTTCTGACAAAATTAGAAACGTATAATATCTGAAAATGTAGCTAGCTAGACTCTCTTACCCGTATACATGGATGAACCCTTCTCCCTCTCTGTCACGGATGCCATGGTTGCCCTTAGTTTGAAGACGTAATCCGGAGACAAGTGTTTTATACAACAGCCTTCTGTGTTCTCTTTTCAAGTTCCTCTGCATATTTGCAATCAAAAGCCAGAATTTTCTCCATCTCCTTAGCTGTCATACTCTGCTTCCACTGAGCATTCCACTGATTTCAAAACTTGTTCCTCCAGAAAGTGGAGAGCAACAAGTTGCAGTTCTACATTATATATATTTTTTAAAAGCCACGTTAGAAAGGATTACCTACACATACTGACCAGCTCATGTTATAGAGAGAGCCGTGCTACATGGCAGACCAATCCAAACTCATCTCTCGGCATGTCCAGCCCACCCATTATCTCAGCCAATCATGGCTAGCGGGAAGGTTCCTGTATTTTTCCAAGGCTAAACCAACTAGGCTCGTAATTTAACAATTTCATTTGGATTTACAGATGGCATACTAGTTTGTTATTAAGGCACATGAAAGTTCATTTCTGCCCCAAAACGCATTTTGATAAAAAATATGTTTACATTCAAATGCCTCTCCTGTGAACTAGTGACGCGCGACATATGCCTAGTTTCCTGAAACGAGTCACATATTGCATAAGTGGAATAATTAGGTTTTTACAGTCTGATGGATGTGGTGGTTGAAGGATAAGAGTTTTAGGTAGACAGACACATATTTCTGTCCAAATACCTTTCACAATTGCCTCATACAACCTTTGGATCGCTGCCATTGACGTCTGATTCATCATCCCATTGTGAGGACTAGTCCTTTAACTGAGGAGCAGGGATAGCATTCTGATTGGGCGTCTGCCGCAGTGAGCCAATAGGACAGTCGACGACTAAATATTATCCTTCTTCCTCTTGCTGAGGAGTAGCAGGGGGTACACTCCTATGTACCTGGAATAATTAATGACTAAATCAGTTCCAGAAACAACAAATATCAGTCAAATAATGACATTTAGATTTACCGTCTTAAATGAGACAATAAAAAAATAAGTGCATAGGACCTATAATTTCCCAACACTAGAAATGCAGAAATATTTTTAGAGGAAAATGTAATAAAGTGGACTAGCTTGTTTGCTGCATTAACCAAGATTCATACCTTCCTTCTTTCATTTTCTTATTTCAAATCAAATCAAATCAAATCAAATTTTATTGGTCACATGCGCCGAATACAACAGGTGCAGACATTACAGTGAAATGCTTACTTACAGCCCTTAACCAACAGTGCATTTATTTTAAACAAAAAAGTAAGAATAAAACAACAACAAAAAAGTGTTGAGAAAAAAAGAGCAGAAGTAAAAAATAAAGTGACAGTAGGGAGGCTATATATACAATAGAATAAAGTGACAGTAGGGAGGCTATATAACAGGGGGTACCGTTGCATAGTCAATGTGCGGGGGGCACCGGCTAGTTGAGGTAATATGTACATGTGGGTAGAGTTAAAGTGACTATGCATAAATACTTAACAGAGTAGCAGCAGCGTAAAAGGGATGGGGTGGGGGCAGTGCAAATAGTCCGGTAGCCATGATTAGCTGTTCAGGAGTCTTATGGCTTGGGGGTAGAAGCTGTTGAGAAGTCTTTTGGACCTAGACTTGGCACTCCGGTACCGCTTGCCGTGCGGTAGCAGAGAGAACAGTCTATGACTAGGGTGACTGGAGTCTTTGACAATTTTGAGGGCCTTCCTCTGACACCGCCTGGTATAGAGGTCCTGGATGGCAGGGAGCTTTGCCCCAGTGATGTACTGGGCCGTACGCACTACCCCTCTGTAGTGCCCTTGCGGTCAGAGGCCAAGCAGTTGCCATACCAGGCGGTGATGCAACCAGTCAGGATGCTCTCGATGGTGCAGCTGTAGAATTTTTTGAGGATCTGAGGACCCATGCCAAATCTTTTTAGTCTCCTGAGGGGGAATAGGCTTTGTCGTGCCCTCTTCACGACTGTCTTGGTGTGTTTGGACCATGATAGTTCGTTGGTGATGTGGACACCAAGGAACTTGAAGCTCTCAACCTGTTCCACTACAGCCCCGTCGATGAGAATGGGGGGCGTGCTCAGTCCTCTTTTTTTCCTGTAGTCCACAATCATCTCCTTTGTCTTGGTCACGTTGAGGGAGAGGTTGTTGTCCTGGCACCACACGGCCAGATCTCTGACCTCCTCCCTATAGGCTGTCTCATCATTGTCGGTGATCAGGCCTACCACTGTTGTGTCGTCGGCAAACTTAATGATGGTGTTGGAGTCGTGCCTGGCCATGCAGTCATGGGTGAACAGAGAGTACAGGAGGGGGACTGAGCACGCACCCCCTGAGGGGCCCCCCGTGTTGAGGATCAGTGTGGCAGATGTGTTGTTACCTACCCTTACCACCTGGGGGCGGCCCGTCCAGGAAGTCCAGGATCCAGTTGCAGAGGGAGGTGTTTAGTCCCAGGATCCTTAGCTTAGTGATGAGCTTTGAGGGCACTATGGTGTTGAATGCTGAGCTGTAGTCAATGAATAGCATTCTCACGTAGGTGTTCCTCTTGTCCAGGTGGGAAAGGGCAGTGTGGAGTGCGATAGAGATTGCATCATCTGTGGATCTGTTGGGGCGGTATGCAAATTGGAGTGGGTCTAGGGTTTCTGGGATTATGCTGTTGATGTGAGCCATGACCAGTCTTTCAAAGCACTTCATGGCTACAGACGTCAGTGCCACGCGGTCGGTAGTCATTTAGGCAGGTTATCTTAGAGTTCTTGGGCACGGGGACTATGGTGGTCTGCTTGAAACATGTTGGTATTACAGACTCAGTCAGGGACATGTTGAAAATGTCAGTGAAGACACTTGCCAGTTGGTCAGCACATGCTCGGAGTACACGTCCTGGTAATCCGTCTGGCCCTGCGGCCTTGTGAATGTTGACCTGCTTAAAAGTCTTACTCACATCGGCTACGGAGAGCGTGATCACATAGTCGTCCGGAACAGCTGGTGCTCTCATGCATGCTTCAGTGTTGCTTGCCTCGGGCGAGCATAGAAGTGGTTTAGCTCGTCTGGTAGGCTTGTGTCACTGGGCAGCTCGCGGCTGTGCTTCCCTTTGTAGTCTGTAATAGTTTTCAAGCCCTGCCACATCCGACGAGCGTCAGAGCCAGTGTAGTATGATTCAATCTTAGACCTGTATTGACTCTTTGCCTGTTTGATGGTTCGTCGGAGGTCATAGCGGGATTTCTTATAAGCGTCCGGGTTAGAGTCCCGTTCCTTGAAAGCGGCAGCTCTACCCTTTAGCTCAGTGCGGATGTTTCCTGTAATCCATGGCTTCTGGTTGGGGGTATGTACGTACGGTCACTGTGGGGGACGACATCATCGATGCACTTATTGATGAAGCCAGTGACTGATGTGGTGTACTCCTCAATGCTGTCTGAAGAATCCCTGAACATGTTCCAGTCTGTGCTAGCAAAACAGTCCTGTAGCTTAGCATCTACGTCATCTGACCACTTTTTTATTAGCCGAATCACTGGTGCTTCCTGCTTCAGTTTTTGCTTATAAGCAGGAATCAGGAGGATAGAGTTATGGTCAGATTTGCCAAATGGAGGGCGAGGGAGAGCTTTGTATGCGTCTCTGTGTGTGGAGTAAAGGTGGTCTAGAGTTTTTTCCCCCTCTGGTTGCACATTTAACATGCTGGTAGAAATGAGGTAGAACGGATTTAAGTTTCCCTGCATTAAAGTCCCCTGCTACTAGGAGCGCTGCATCTGGATGAGCGTTTTCCTGTTGATTAATGGCCTTGTACGAACTCATTCAGTGCAATCTTAATGCCAGCATTGGTTTGTGGTGGTAAATAGACAGCTATGAAAAGTATAGATGAAAACTCTCTTGGTAAATAGTGTGGTCTACAGCTTATCATAAGATACTCTCTACCTCAGGCGAGCAAAACCTTGAGACTTCCTTAGTATTTGATTTTGTGCACCAGCTGTTGTTTACAAAAATACAGAGACCGCCACCCCTCGTCTTACCCGAGTCTGCCGTTCTGTCCTGCCGATGTAGCGTATAGCCTGCTAGCTGAATGTTGTCATTGTTGTCATTCAGCCACGACTCCGTGAAACATAAGATATTACAGTTTTTAATGTCCCGTTGGTAGGATAACCGTAATCTTAAATCGTCCATTTTATTATCCAAAGCTTGAACGTTGGCTAATAGGATTGATGGGAGAGGCAGTTTACTCGTTCGCCGTCGGATCTTTACAAGGCACCCCGACCTACGTCCACGGTATCTCCGTCTCTTCCTCACGCGAATGACGGGGATCTGGGCCTTGTCTGGAGTCTGTAGAATATCCTTCGCGAACGCCTCGTTGAAGAAAAAGTGTTCGATCAACGCGAGGTGAGTAATCGCTGTCCTGATATCCAGAAGCTCTCTTTGGTTATAAGAGACGATGGCATAAACATTATGTACAAAATAAATTACAAATAACGCGAAAAACACACATAGTACAATTGGTTAGAGGGCTGTAAAAACGGCAGCCATCTTCTTCCGGCGCTGCCCATACATCTGTTTCCTTCATTTCTTTGTCCTCTAACATTACCTTTAGCTGTACCCCAGAACTAGCATTTCTTTGGGCCTCCTAACATTACCTTTAGCTGTACCACAGAACTAGCATTTCTTTGGGCCTCTAACATTACCTTTAGCTGTACCACAGAACTAGCATTTCTTTGGGCCTCTAACATTACCTTTAGCTGTACCACAGAACTAGCATTTATTTGGGCCTCTAACATTACCTTTAGCTGTACCACAGAACTAGCATTTCTTTGTCCTCTAACATTACCTTTAGCTGTACCACAGAACTAGCATTTCTTTGACACTACTCGTATTTAAGTTTTACAGCTAGGACAAAGCTTACAGGTGGAGCCAGGAGCCATTCTGTATGAAAGGTGGATATCAGAAAGAATAGCCCTATACACACAACCTTGACTGATGCAATGCACCAGCGACGTCCACTCTGGCATGGGGCTTGAATTGTCAAGGAGAACTCAAGATTGTGAGATAAAAACAACACTAACAATAGTAATTAATAAAGAGAGTTTGGCCAACTAAGGAGCTGACCTTGAGCTCACATTCAACGGTCAAGCCCTGACCCTTCTCATACCCATTAAGGAAGTGCTGTGTGTGAAGGCGTTTGAAGGTGACATGGGTTTCAATGACTCAATCATTTGGGTCGGATCTGATAATGGACCTGGTGCTGAACCTAAGCCTGAGGCTAAGCCATTTCCCCTCATACCACACTGGAACATAACAATGTGTCCTACTAACTGTTGGCTACTATTGTAGCCTAGATATGGGCTACCTGCCATAACCTCAGGTGCATAGTGGAATGGGCATCGCTAGTTGCCAGATGAAACAGTACCATAACCTCAGGTGCATAGTGGAATGGGCATCGCTAGTTGCCAGATGAAACAGTACCATAACCTCAGGTGCATAGTGGAATGGGCATCGCTAGTTGCCAGATGAAACAGTACCATAACCTCAGGTGCATAGTGGAATGGGCATCGCTAGTTGCCAGATGAAACAGTACCATAACCTCAGGTGCATAGTGGAATGGGCATCGCTAGTTGCCAGATGAAACAGTACCATAACCTCAGGTGCATAGTGGAATGGGCATCGCTGGTTGCCAGATGGAAACAGTACCATAACCTCAGGTGCATAGTGGAATGGGCATCGCTAGTTGCCAGATGAAACAGTACCATAACCTCAGGTGCATAATGGAATGGGCATCAGCTAGTTGCCAGATGAAACAGTACCATAACCTCAGGTGCATAGTGGAATGGGCATCGCTAGTTGCCAGATGAAACAGTACCATAACCTCAGGTGCATAATGGAATGGGCATCGCTAGTTACCAGATGAAACAGTACCATAACCTCAGGTGCATAGTGGAATGGCCATCGCTAGTTGCCAGATGAAACGGTACCCAGGCCAGTGGTTTTGGTTACTTTTTTAAAAATACAGTTTTTGGATAGTCTCCTTCAGTTGGTTTGTATTTTACAACCTGGTTTGGTTTGTCAGAACACAAGAAATGGGTAGAAAATGTGAATTAAACAAGAAAAAGTATCAATTTACTTATAAAGCAGCCAGAGGATGGATAGAGAGATCTTTATCAACAGGATGGATAGAAGATTGGGGAGGCTGGGTCGGGAGTTTGGAATTGGTAAACTCAGTGGACGCTGGCTTTTTGATCGATGTCGTCGCTTGAGGAGGCAAGAAAGATATTTATATTGGGAAAAGTCTAGTACTTTTACAAGAAATCGTTTAATTGTATTTGGGAGGAGGAATGGAGGGTAAAAGAGAGGAAGAACAGGATGAAGAGAGAGACGTTGAGTCAATCTGAATATGGAGGAAAATAAAAAAAGACAGATTGTGTCAAAGAAGAAGATGGTTGTCAAGTCCAAACAGAGTGAGCTGTATGCCAGACTGAGTTCTGGAGGGGAAATGGAAGTGAATGAGGGAGAGTTAAGTGAGGTGGAAGGTGTTGTGAAGAGCTTGGAGTCCGAGCCTTGCATCGATGGACCTGATAAAGAAGAATCTGGTCCAGTAGGAGTGACATTTTTGGAGAGAGTAGATCCTTTCTTTTCGGCTGATCCAGTTGTAGTTTCAGGGGGAAAGGAGTTGGGTGCAGTTGAATCAGTGAGGGAAACCCATAGTGGACTTGTGATAGTTGTTTGTGTTTCTTCTGACCAGAGGGAGCGGGCACTCAGTGTCACGCAACTTGGGTTAAGATCCATTTCTTGCTTTGCTCTTAGGAACAGGACACCATTGAAAGGAGTGATTTCTGGGGTAGTGTTAAGTGTGGAAGTGGAGCAATTGAATTTGAAGATTCCTGGTGTTTGTATTGCCTGCCGTTTGGTGGGACGCAGACCCGGTGGTGAGCGTGGTGAAACAGAGGAGTCACTGTCAGTCCTTTTGAGTTTTTAGTCAGAGTCTTTACCCGACAAAGTCATGTTAGGATATAGAAGTTAGAGCTTTTGTGCGAATCCACTGCCCTGTTTCAGGAGCAACGGTTATGGGCATGTCACAGCAGGGTGTAGGAGGGAGATTCCAAGACGTGGGAAGTGTGCAGGAGGGCGTGGGACAGAGGATTGGGTAGTTTGGTGGATAACGTTGTGTGTGCCAACTGTAGGGCAGCCCATGTTGCTGGGGATCGGAAGTGTCCGATGCGATAGAGGCAGGTTGAGGGTGGCCAGAGTCAGAGCAGTGCAGAAGGTGTCGTATGCTGAGGCAGTGAAGAGAGTAGAGGAGGATGGGTCAGGGTCAAGGGTGAGGCATCCTGAGAGGATCCCCTGTAAGGAGGTAGATCTGTGCCAGCACAGAGGGATAGGCTGACGAGTGATATATGCTTCATTATAAACTGGGTGGTTCGAGCCCTGAATGCTGATTGGCTGAAAGCCAATCACACCACGGGTATGACAAAACATGTATTTTTACTGCTCCAATTACGTTGATAACCAGTTTATAATAGCAATAAGGCACCTCTGGGGTTTGTGGTATATTGCCACATATCAGCGTTGCGTCGTGCGTAAGAACAGCCCTTAGCACGTGGTATATTGCCATATACCACACCCCCTAGGGCCTTATTGCTTAAGTCAGTTTGTCTTCTTAGCGTTCAGAAGAGTTCCAGGGTGTGTTGAGTGGTGGTGTCCCGTCCAACAGAGTGCTGGATCAAGGGGAAGTCATCAGAGAGGAGATGTTGAGGAACAGGTGTCAGTAATGAAGGTTGCCAGGTGTGTCTAATGTTGAGGAGCAGGTGTGAGTAATGAAGGTTGCCAGGTGTGTCTAATGTTGAGGAGCAGGTGTGAATAATGAAGGTTGCCAGGTGTGTCTAATGTTGAGGAGCAGGTGTGAATAATGAAGGTTGCCAGGTGTGTCTAATGTTGAGGAGCAGGTGTGAGTAATGAAGGTTGCCAGGTGTGTCTAATGTTGAGGAGCAGGTGTGAGTAATGAAGGTTGCCAGGTGTGTCTAATGTTGAGGAGCAGGTGTGAGTAATGAAGGTTGCCAGGTGTGTCTAATGTTGAGGAGCAGGTGTAGTAATGAAGGTTGCCAGGTGTGTGTAATGTTGAGGAGCAGGTGTGAGTAATGAAGGTTGCCAGGTGTGTTAATGTTGAGGAGCAGGTGTGAGTAATGAAGGTTGCCAGGTGTGTGTAATGTTGAGGAGCAGGTGTGAGTAATGAAGGTTGCCAGGTGTGTGTAATGTTGAGGAGCAGGTGTGAGTAATGAAGGTTGCCAGGTGTGTCTAATGTTGAGGAGCAGGTGTGAGTAATGAAGGTTGCCAGGTGTGTCTAATGTTTAGGAGCAGGTATGAGTAATGAAGGTTGCCAGATGTGTCTAATGTTGAGGGGCAGGTGTGAGTAATGAAGGTTGCCAGGTGTGTGTAATGTTGAGTAGAAGGTGTCAGTAATGAAGGTTGCCAGGTTTGTGTAATGTTGAGGAGCAGGTGTGAGTAATGAAGGTTGCCAGATGTGTGTAATGAAGGTTGCCAGGTGTTTATAATGTTGAGGAGCAGGTGTGAGTAATGAAGGTTGCCAGGTGTGTCTAATGTTGAGGAGCAGGTGTGAGTAATGAAGGTTTCCAGGTGTTTCTAAAGTTGAGGAGCAGGTGTCAGTAATGAAGGTTGCCAGGTGTGTGTAATGTTGAGGAGCAGGTGTGAGTAATGAAGGTTGCCAGGTGTGTCTAATGTTGAGGAGCAGGTGTGAGTAATGAAGGTTGCCAGGTGTGTCTAATGATGGGTTGCCAGGACCGGTGGTTAGTAGACCGGTGACGTCTAGCGCCAGAGAGGGGGAGAGGGAGAGACATGTGACATCAAGCCTTCCTCTTCAACTGACCCATTTCTATGTACTGAACACAACCCCTAGTACTGTATTCCATTTCCTGTCCGCCATATTCTGATCAATCATTACAGTGAAATGCTTACTTATAAGCCCTTAACCAACAATGCAGTTTTTTAAAGAAAATAATAATATTTCATAGAGTAATGATGATCAGTATTATGAGAAATCACCCTGGATCATTATTAAACCCCATAGTATTTCATACAGTAATGATGATCAGTAGTATCAGAAATCACCCTGGATCATTATTAAACCCCATAGTATTTCATACAGTAATGATGATCAGTAGTATCAGAAATCACCCTGGATCATTATTAAACCCCATAGTATTTCATACAGTAATGATGATCAGTAGTATCAGAAATCACCCTGGATCATTATTAAACCCCATAGTATTTCATACAGTAATGATGATCAGTAGTATGAGAAATCACCCTGGATCATTATTAAACCCCATAGTATTTCATACAGTAATGATGATCAGTAGTATGAGAAATCACCCTGGATCATTATTAAACCCCATAGTATTTCATACAGTAATGTTGATCAGTAGTATGAGAAATCTTCCTGGATCATTATTAAACCCCATAGTATTTCATACAGTAATGATGATCAGTAGTATCAGAAATCACCCGGGTTCATTATTAAACCCCATAGTATTTCATACAGTAATGTTGATCAGTAGTATTAGAAATCACCCTGGATCATTATTAAACCCCATAGTATTTCATACAGTAATGATGATCAGTAGTATGAGAAATCACCCTGGATCATTATTAAACCCCCATAGTATTTCATACAGTAATGTTGATCAGTAGTATGAGAAATCACCCTGGATCATTATTAAACCCCATAGTATTTCATACAGTAATGATGATCAGTAGTATCAGAAATCACCCTGCATCATTATTAAACCCCATAGTATTTCATACAGTAATGATGATCAGTAGTTGAGAAATCACCCTGGATCATTATTAAACCCCATAGTATTTCATACAGTAATGATGATCAGTAGTATCAGAAATCACCCTGGATCATTATTAAACCCCCATAGTATTTCATACAGTAATGATGATCAGTAGTATCAGAAATCACCCTGGATCATTATTAAACCCCATAGTATTTCATACAGTAATGATGATCAGTAGTATCAGAAATCACCCTGGATCATTATTAAACCCCATAGTATTTCATACAGTAATGATGATCAGTAGTATCAGAAATCACCCTGGATCATTATTAAACCCCATAGTATTTCATACAGTAATGATGATCAGTAGTATCAGAAATCACCCTGGATCATTATTAAACCCCATAGTGTTGCATACAGTAATGATGATCAGTAGTATCAGAAATCACCCTGGATCATTATTAAACCCCATAGTATTTCATACAGTAATGATGATCAGTAGTATCAGAAATCACCCTGGATCATAATTAAACCCCATAGTATTTCATACAGTAATGATGATCAGTAGTATCAGAAATCACCCTGGATCATTATTAAACCCCATAGTATTTCATACAGTAATGGTGATCAGTAGTATCAGAAATCACCCTGGATCATTATTAAACCCCATAGTATTTCATACAGTAATGATGATCAGTAGTATTAGAAATCACCCTGGATCATTATTAAACCCCATAGTATTTCATACAGTAATGATGATCAGTAGTATCAGAAATCACCCTGGATCATTATTAAACCCCATAGTATTTCATACAGTAATGATGATCAGTAGTATCAGAAATCACCCTGGATCATTATTAAAACCCATAGTATTTCATACAGTAATGATGATCAGTAGTATCAGAAATCACCCTGGATCATTATTAAACCCCATAGTATTTCATACAGTAATGATGATCAGTAGTATCAGAAATCACCCTGGATCATTATTAAACCCCATAGTATTTCATACAGTAATGATGATCAGTAGTATCAGAAATCACCCTGGATCATTATTAAACCCCATAGTATTTCATACAGTAATGATGATCAGTAGTATCAGAAATCACCCTGGATCATTATTAAACCCCATAGTATTTCATACAGTAATGATGATCAGTAGTATCAGAAATCACCCTGGATCATTATTAAACCCCATAGTATTTCATACAGTAATGATGATCAGTAGTATTAGAAATCACCCTGGATCATTATTAAACCCCATAGTATTTCATACAGTAATGATGATCAGTAGTATTAGAAATCACCCTGGATCATTATTAAACCCCCATAGTATTTCATACAGTAATGATGATCAGTAGTATCAGAAATCACCCTGGATCATTATTAAACCCCATAGTATTTCATACAGTAATGATGATCAGTAGTATCAGAAATCACCCTGGATCATTATTAAACCCCCATAGTATTTCATACAGTAATGATGATCAGTAGTATGAGAAATCACCCTGATCATTATTAAACCCCATAGTATTTCATACAGTAATGATGATCAGTAGTATCAGAAATCACCCTGGATCATTATTAAACCCCATAGTATTTCATACAGTAATGATGATCAGTAGTATCAGAAATCACCCTGGATCATTATTAAACCCCATAGTATTTCATACAGTAATGATGATCAGTAGTATCAGAAATCACCCTGGATCATTATTAAAACCCATAGTATTTCATACAGTAATGATGATCAGTAGTATCAGAAATCACCCTGGATCATTATTAAACCCCATAGTATTTCATACAGTAATGATGATCAGTAGTATCAGAAATCACCCTGGATCATTATTAAACCCCATAGTATGTCATACAGTAATGATGATCAGTAGTATCAGAAATCACCCTGGATCATTATTAAACCCCATAGTATTTCATACAGTAATGATGATCAGTAGTATCAGAAATCACCCTGGATCATTATTAAACCCCATAGTATTTCATACAGTAATGATGATCAGTAGTATCAGAAATCACCCTGGATCATTATTAAACCCCATAGTATTTCATACAGTAATGATGATCAGTAGTATTAGAAATCACCCTGGATCATTATTAAACCCCATAGTATTTCATACAGTAATGATGATCAGTAGTATTAGAAATCACCCTGGATCATTATTAAACCCCATAGTATTTCATACAGTAATGATGATCAGTAGTATCAGAAATCACCCTGGATCATTATTAAACCCCCATAGTATTTCATACAGTAATGATGATCAGTAGTATCAGAAATCACCCTGGATCATTATTAAACCCCATAGTATTTCATACAGTAATGATGATCAGTAGTATGAGAAATCACCCTGGATCATTATTAAACCCCATAGTATTTCATACAGTAATGATGATCAGTAGTATCAGAAATCACCCTGGATCATTATTAAACCCCATAGTATTTCATACAGTAATGATGATCAGTAGTATCAGAAATCACCCTGGATCATTATTAAACCCCATAGTATTTCATACAGTAATGATGATCAGTAGTATGAGAAATCACCCTGGATCATTATTAAACCCCATAGTATTTCATACAGTAATGATGATCAGTAGTATTAGAAATCACCCTGGATCATTATTAAACCCCATAGTATTTCATACAGTAATGATGATCAGTAGTATCAGAAATCACCCTGGATCATTATTAAACCCCATAGTATTTCATACAGTAATGATGATCAGTAGTATTAGAAATCACCCTGGATCATTATTAAACCCCATAGTATTTCATACAGTAATGATGATCAGTAGTATCAGAAATCACCCTGGATCATTATTAAACCCCATAGTATTTCATACAGTAATGATGATCAGTAGTATCAGAAATCACCCTGGATCATTATTAAACCCCATAGTATTTCATACAGTAATGATGATCAGTAGTATGAGAAATCACCCTGGATCATTATTAAACCCCATAGTATTTCATACAGTAATGATGATCAGTAGTATTAGAAATCATCCTGGATCATTATTAAACCCCATAGTATTTCATACAGTAATGATGATCAGTAGTATCAGAAATCACCCTGGATCATTATTAAACCCCATAGTATTTCATACAGTAATGATGATCAGTAGTATTAGAAATCACCCTGGATCATTATTAAACCCCATAGTATTTCATACAGTAATGATGATCAGTAGTATCAGAAATCACCCTGGATCATTATTAAACCCCCATAGTATTTCATACAGTAATGATGATCAGTAGTATCAGAAATCACCCTGGATCATTATTAAACCCCATAGTATTTCATACAGTAATGATGATCAGTAGTATCAGAAATCACCCTGGATCATTATTAAACCCCATAGTATTTCATACAGTAATGATGATCAGTAGTATGAGAAATCACCCTGGATCATTATTAAACCCCATAGTATTTCATACAGTAATGATGATCAGTAGTATCAGAAATCACCCTGGATCATTATTAAACCCCATAGTATTTCATACAGTAATGATGATCAGTAGTATCAGAAATCACCCTGCATCATTCATCATATCAGACATTTCCCTCTATTTCTCCCCACATGGAACTGCTGATGTAAATGGGCTTTATAAATAAATGATTGATATAATGTTGAACTCCCAACCTCCCAACCAGACTACAGTCTGTTACATTCTCACATTCTCCACAGATCTTTGAGGAATTCCCCTTTTATAATCTATAATGTATGGCAGTAATCTTACTTTGGGTCAAAGGGCATTGGTCCACTGATAACATTGAGAGGATTGTACATGGACCAGTCATAGACAGACAGCTGGGTACTGGAGACTGTTCTCTGGGTCTGGGGGTTGGCAGTGCCCCCCTCCTCTCTCTCCTCAGAGACACTCATCTTAGGAGTGTGTTCCAACTTCCAGAATTACAGTGTGATAAAAAGACTCACACACCATTTAGGAGACACACACTTCCTTGATTAAACATATACTTACTAGAGTTTACAGGATATCCTGCTCTGTCCTCTCTCCAGTTTAGAGTTTATAGGATATCCTGCTCTGTCCTCTCTCCAGTTTAGAGTTTATAGGATATCCTGCTCTGTCCTCTCTCCAGTTTAGAGTTTATATGATACCCTGCTCTGTCCTCTCTCTAGTTTAGAGTTTATAGGATATCCTGCTCTGTCCTCTCTCCAGTTTAGAGTTTATAGGATATCCTGCTCTGTCCTCTCTCCAGTTTAGAGTTTATAGGATATCCTGCACTGTCCTCTCTCCAGTTTAGAGTTTATAGGATATCCTGCTCTGTCCTCTCTCCAGTTTAGAGTTTATAGGATATCCTGCTCTGTCCTCTCTCCAGTTTAGAGTTTATAGGATATCCTGCTCTGTCCTCTCTCCATTTTAGAGTTTATAGGATATCCTGCTCTGTCCTCTCTCCAGTTTAGAGTTTATAGGATATCCTGCTCTGTCCTCTCTCCAGTTTAGAGTTTATAGGATATCCTGCTCTGTCCTCTCTCCAGTTTAGAGTTTATAGGATATCCTGCTCTGTCCTCTCTCCAGTTTAGAGTTTATAGGATATCCTGCTCTGTCCTCTCTCCAGTTTAGAGTTCATAGGATATCCTGATCTGTCATCTAAAAATATTTAATGGCTGGACAAGAACAAATATACTTTTATAAAGGTATGCTTTCTACACACCATGAGGATAAACCATTAACCATGAGGTGTAGCTAACTGTTTTCTTTACTGACTACTGGGGTTAGAGACAGACAGAGACTGAGAGAGACACAGACATCAAATACTCATGATCTTTGACCTTCCACCATTTCAGGCTTTTTTCACAGAAATTGCATGGTAACGCTTTACATGGCAGATGATAGGCATTAAAATACATTCATAAAGCCCTTGACCATTTTAAATAATAGTATTTACATTTTCGTCATTTAATATACGCTCTTATCCAAAGATACTCAAGGGCACATCTACAGTTTTTTTACCTAGTCAGCTCAGGGTTTCGAACCAGCGACCTTTAGGTTACTGGTCCAACGCCCTTATCCGCTAGGCTACCTGCCACCAGTGTATGATGGGCATTTTACAACAACTACAGCTGACATTATTGTGGTCATGTTAAGTATTTAGTTTTTTATTGGGATCCCCAAATAGACGTTGCCAAGGCAATCATTTTTTTATTTTTTTATTTTTTTATTCAGGCTGCAAAGTAAGGATCCTACCAGGGATTATTTATGTATGATGTTAGTAGAATGTATACATTGGGATAGTAGTAAGGATCCTACCAGGGATTATTTATGTATTATGTTGGTAGAATGTATACATTGGGATAGTAGTAAGGATCCTACCAGGGATTATTTATGTATGATGTTGGTAGAATGTATACATTGGGATAGTAGTAAGGATCCTACCAGGGATTATTGATGTATGATGTTGGTAGAATGTATACATTGGGATAGTAGTAAGGATCCTACCAGGGATTATTTATGTATGATGTTGGTAGAATGTATACATTGGGATAGTAGTAAGGATCCTACCAGGGATTATTTATGTATGATGTTGGTAGAATGTATACATTGGGATAGTAGTAAGGATCCTACCAGGGATTATTTATGTATGATGTTGGTAGAATGTATACATTGGGATAGTAGTAAGGATCCTACCAGGGATTATTTATGTATGATGTTGGTAGAATGTATACATTGGGATAGTAGTAAGGATCCTACCAGGGATTATTTATGTATGATGTTGGTAGAATGTATACATTGGGATAGTAATAAGGATCCTACCAGGGATTATTTATGTATGATGTTGGTAGAATGTATAAATTGGGATAGTAGTAAGGATCCTACCAGGGATTATTTATGTATGATGTTGGTAGAATGTATGCATTGGGATAGTAGTAAGGATCCTACCAGGGATTATTTATGTATGATGTTGGTAGAATGTATACATTGGGATAGTAGTAAGGATCCTACCAGGGATTATTTATGTATGATGTTGGTAGAATGTATACATTGGGATAGTAGTAAGAGGCCGGTGGGTAAATGACTAAGATTCAAGCCTCCAGTCAGTTAGGGAGATTTGTTTCATTATTGTGTGTTTAGTTGTAACTTTACCTTCCTGTAGTTGGCCATTTGGAAGGATTCTGTATGGAGAATGGTCTAAAATCACTCCCAAAGTGTTCTCCAACTCATAAAACATTTTAGATAAAGGCTCAGTGCCGTTATCCTCACAAGGGAGGTATTGAAAGGGAGTGTCAAATTTGACCCCTACCTTTTTGAGAATTGTTTTATTTTTTGTTAAACAAAATCTCTTTCTCTGAGCAATTTCCCTTAGCAATTGTATAAAATCATTTAATTTCAATTTTTTTTGACATACAATATAGCTCAGTATTTGAATTATTTATTTTATACAGTCATTTTTACTCATCTTTATCAAGGGAGTCAATAATTTGGGACCCCACTTTATGGTTCAAAGTTAGAGATATGTTGAAACTGGATCCATCATAATGATTCTACATTTTATAGTATGCCATGGCCTTTACTGGCCAAAGGTTAAACTACTGTTATGTTAATGCTATACTATGGTGTTGTGCCACTAGACTTTGACCAGATATTATTGCATCCAAAGATCAACTGTACCTAGAACATAGATACAGAGCCACTTGTCATCAGGAAGGTGCTCTCTCAGCAGAATGGAAAATATCTCAATGATTTGACATGTTCAGGTTGTGAATACAGGCTACAAGGTAAGACTCTTCCAAGGGATTATTGTAAAGTGTGTAGGGAAATTAAAGATATGGTGTTATTATAGTATAGAGAATGACAGTAAAACACTCAGATCTAACAGTCCATTTCACCTGGGACAGGTACGTGACAGTTCAATCATACAAAATGGCGCTAACTGGGCGTAGGCAAGTCAAATTCAAAAACATATTGTTGTTCATATCTCGTATTATATGATTCGTATATCGTGGTTATTTTACAATTTGTAAAAATGTTAATGTATCATAGTTCTAAATAATCTTTCAGAATATCAGAACTTTTGTTGTTTTCTAAATTACAATGAGCTCCTGCTTCCTGTGTAATTTGGTATGAAACCTGAACGTACTTTTCTTAACATTGATATTATGAATTAAATTCAATAATATCATAATTATAGCAGACCTGTTGAACAAAGCAACACACTAGAATGAGTGGAATTATTACAAGAGAAAGTGAAACATTATTATCATTTTTATTTTATTTTAGTTTTAGATCAGCTTTAATATTTCAGATAGATTGTAACTTCCATCAATCCCCCATTATTATTATTATTACTATTAGTTCCACTACATGGAGAAAAGGTTAACAATATCAGTCATGACATTTTACATTTTAGTCATTTAGCAGACGCTCTTATCCAGAGCGACTTACATGAGCAATTAGGGTTAAGTGCCTTGCTTAAGGGCACATCGACTGATTTTTCACCTAGTCGGCTCGGGATTAGAACCAGCAACCTTTCGGTTACTGGCATAACGCTCTTACCCACTAAGCTACCTGCTCACTAAACTACGTGTTGATGTGATTGCATTAAATCACCTGACTGTTTGGACGTGTCTGTTAGTAAATGTTTTATTTCTAAGAGATAATGCATAAAAGAACAATTGACCTTCAATAATTAGTTTTCACTGTGTTAACCACAACCAAACTGTTGGATCTCTGTTTAGGGGTCAGTGGTCTAAAATGAGTCTCTCTGGGGAGAGAGGAGGAGGGGGCTCTGCCTCTAAAATGAGTCTCTCCGGGGGAGAGAGAGGAGGGGGGCCCCTGCCTCTAAAATGAGTATCTCTGGGGAGAGAGAGGAGGGGGCCCTGCCTCTAAAATGAGTCTCTCTGGGGAACATGACACCAAAGCTAAGAGGCGAGCTTACAATTTTGTTTAAGAATTCGTACGTTTATTTCCAAAACGCTATATCCACAATTGTTTTTCAGCAGAAATGATTGCCTTGGGTATATAAATATATGTTTTTTTGTCTAAATGCTATATATCCATTGTTTAGCTGGAATGGGATGTTCGTATCATGTCTATTTGACTGTGATACGTGGTTGTCTCACCTAGATATCTTAAGATGAATGCACTTACAGATGCCATATCTTAATTTGACCCAGTTTCTCACAGCAGGAAAATAATCCTGCAGCAATAGGAAATGTAAATTATTATGTGAATTATAATTCATGATTTTTTTTTGTAGTGGTCGGTCAATTTTTCATTAGGGCAAATCAAGTTTGAAATTTTTTAAGTGGAAATTACAAACTCTAGAAGCCTTTTTAAAGCTTGAATACACTACAATATGGCAACTGTATTGTAAGTCACTCTGGGCCCGGTTTCCCGATAGCGATGGAATTTATTATTACTGTGTAAAACCTAGTAGTACTACTTATTTCTCTGAGAGTGAGGCAGATATATTATTACTGTGTAAAACCTAGCAGTACTACTTATTTCTCTGAGAGTGAGGCAGATATATACTATTACTGTGTAAAACCTAGCAGTACTACTTATTTCTCTGAGAGTGAGGCAGATATATTATTACTGTGTAAAACCTAGTAGTACTACTTATTTCTCTGAGAGTGAGGCAGATATATACTATTACTGTGTAAAACCTAGCAGTACTACTTATTTCTCTGAGAGTCAGGCAGATATATTATTACTGTGTAAAACCTAGTAGTACTACTTATTTCTCTGAGAGTGAGGCAGATATATTATTACTGTGTAAAACCTAGTAGTACTACTTATTTCTCTGAGAGTGAGGCAGATATATTATTACTGTGTAAAACCTAGCAGTACTACTTATTTCTCTGTGACTGAGGCAGATATGTAGCATTTTGCAAAAAACATGATTATTTGTCTCTCTGAAATGAAACCATCAAGTGATAGATTTTTAAACAAATACATGTCTGTCATTGAACAACCCCATACCATGATTAGATAGTGAAAAAACACAACAATATCTTTCATCATTTCTACAAAAAATAAAAGCTAATTTCTGAACATTTCTGAAAATTGATATATAAGCGTTTTTGAAATGAAACTCTTCTTATGTTTCCCCATCTGAGCTCAGATGAGAGATGTAATGTTTGTCTCTGTTGTGTTGAAGCCCAATCAAGCAGGAGAGAGCCAGCCTCCCCTGTACCCAGCTGTGTGTCCATGAAGAGTGACCTGTCTATGAATCTTCCTATAGAGTTCAGAGAGGGACACTATTCTACTGAACAAAGGTAAGAAGAACTCATGGGTCATGGTCAGTGAGTTAAACAACACTGTCTCTAGTCATTTCTCCTCTCCCGTTTTCCCATTTATTTTTGTTGTTTTCATAATCCATAGGCTAATCCTTTTTTCCATTTTCATAGTCCTGAAACAATATTAAACAAACACATCATTCCCTGTTTGTGTGTGTGTGTGTGTGTGTGTGTGTAGGTGTGTTTTTGTGTGTGTGTGTGTGTGTGTGTGTGTGTGTGTGTGTGTGTGTGTGTGTGTGTGTGTGTGTGTGTGTGTGTGTGTGTGTGAGTGTGTGTGTGTCTGTGTGTGTGTGTGTGTGTCAGTGAGTGTGTGTTCACTCCCTGGATGAGGAGATGTAAGCTCTATCCTGATTGCCTAGTCACTTTTACCCCTACCTACAGTTGAAGTCGGAAGTTTACATACACTGGTTTAGATCTTACCTGTCGGAAAGATATCAGTTTGTCTCTGTGAATGGTCTGTCCTCTGACAAATCAACTGTACATTTCGGTGTTCCTCAAGGTTCCGTTTTAGGACCACTATTGTTTTCACTATATATTTTACCTCTTGGGGATGTTATTCGAAAACATAATGTTAACTTTCACTGCTATGCGGATGACACACAAGCTGTACATTTCAATGAAACATGGTGAAGCCCCAAAAATTGCCCTCGCTAGAAGCCTGTGTTTCAGACATAAGGAAGTGGATGGCTGAAAACTTTCTACTCTTAAACTCGGACAAAACAGAGATGCTTGTTCTAGGTCCCAAGAAACAAAGAGATCTTCTGTTAAATCTGACAATTCATCTTGATGGTTGTAAAGTCGTCTCAAATAAAACTGTGAAGGACCTCGGCGTTACTCTTGACCCTGATCTCTCTTTTGACGAACATATCAAGACTGTTTCAAGGACAGCTTTTTTCCATCTACGTAACATTGCAAAAATCAGAAATTTTCTGTCCAAAAATGATGCAGAAAAATTAATCCATGCATTTGTTACTTCTAGGTTAGACTACTGCAATGCTCTACTTTCCGACTACCCGGATAAAGCACTAAATAAACTTCAGTTAGTGCTAAATACGGCTGCTAGAATCCTGACTAGAACCAAGAAATTTGATCATATTACTCCAGTGCTAGCTTCCCTACACTGGCTTCCTGTTAAGGCAAGGGCTGATTTCAAGGTTTTACTGTTAACCTATAAAGCGTTACATGGGCTTGCTCCTACCTATCTTTCCGAGTTGGTCCTGCCGTACATACCAATACGTACGCTACGGTCACAAGACGCAGGCCTCCTAATTGTCCCTAGAATTTCTAAGCAAACAGCGGGAGGCAGGGCTTTCTCCTATAGATCTCAATTTTTTATGGAACAGTCTGCCTACCCATGTGAGAGACGCAGACTCGGTCTCAACCTTTAAGTCTTTACTGAAGACTTATCTCTTCAGTAGGTCATATGATTGAGTGTAGTCTGGCCCAGGAGTGTGAAGGTGAACGGAAAGGCTCTGGAGCAACGAACCGCCCTTGCTGTCTCTGCCAGGCCGGTTCCCCTCTCTCCACTGGGATTCTCTGCCTCCTAACCCTGTTACAGGGGCTGAGTCACTGGCTTGCTGGTGCTCTTTCATGCCGTCCCTGGGGGGGTGCGTCACTTGAGTGGGGTTGAGTTACTGACGTGATCTTCCTGTCTGGGTTGGCGCCCCCCTTGGTTTGTGCTGTGGTGGAGACCTTTGTGGGCTATACTCGGCCTTGTCTCAGGATTGTAAGTTGGTGGTTGAGGATATCCCTCTAGTGGTGCGGGGGCTGTGCTTTGGCAGAGTGGGTGGGGTTATATCCTTCCTGTTTGGCCCCTGTCCGGGGTTTCTTCGGATGGGGCCACAGTGTCTCCGGACCGCTCCTGTCTCAGCCTCCAGTATTTATGCTGTAGTAGTTTATGTGTCGGGGGGTTGGGGTCAGTTGGTTATACCTAGAGTACTTCTCCTGTCTTATCCAGTGTCCTGTGTGAATTTAAGTATGCTCTCTCTAATTCTCTCGTTCTCTCTTTCTCTCTGAGAACCTGAGCCCTGGGACCATACGTCGGGACTATCGGGCATGCTGACACCTTGCTGTCCCCAGTCCGCCTGGCCTTGCTGCTGTTCCAGTTTCAACTGTTCTGCCTGCGGTTACGAAACCCCCTACCTGTCCCAGACCTGCTGTTTTCGACTCTTAATGATCGGATATGAATTGCCAACTGAGAGACCTGAGCCCTAGGACCATACGTCGGGACTGCCGGCCGTGGTGACTCCTTGCTGTCCCCAGTCCGCCTGGCCTTGCTGCTATTCCAGTTTCAACTGTTCTGCCTGCGGTTATGGAACCCCTACCTGTCCCAGACCTGCTGTTTTTAAACTCTTAATGATCGGCTATGAAAAGCCAACTGAGATTTATTCCTGATTATTATTTGACCATGCTTGTCACTTATGAACATTTTTGAACATCTTGGCATGGTTCTGTTATAATCTCCACCCGGCACAGCCAGAAGAGGACTGGCCACCCCTCATAGCCTGGTTCCTCTCTAGGTTTCTTCCTAGGTTTTGGCCTTTCTAGGGAGTTTTTCCCTAGCCACCGTGCTTCTACACCTGCATTACTAGCTGTTTGGGGTTTTA
Source organism: Coregonus clupeaformis (assembly GCF_020615455.1). Lineage (NCBI taxonomy): Eukaryota > Metazoa > Chordata > Actinopteri > Salmoniformes > Salmonidae > Coregonus > Coregonus clupeaformis. Next base: position 173,562 of record NW_025534189.1, on the reverse strand, counting down.
GGCTGGGTTTCTGTACAGCACTTCGAGATATCAGCTGATGTATGAAGGGCTATATAAAATAAAATTGATTGATTGATTGATTGACTTAGGTTGGAGTCATTAAACTCGTTTTTCAACCACTCCACAAATTTCTCGTTAACAAACTATAGTTTTGGCAAGTCAGTTAGGACATCTACTTTGTGCATGACACAAGTAATTTTTCCAACAATTGTTTACAGACAGATTATTTAACTTATAATTCACTGTATCACAATTCCAGTGGGTCAGAAGTTTACATACACTAAGTTTACTGTGCCTTTGAACAGCTTGGAAAATTCCAAAAATGATATCTTTGCTTTAGAAGCTTCTGATAGGCTAATTGACATCATTTGAGTCAATTGGAGGTGTCCCTGTGGATGTATTTCAAGGCCTACCTTCAAACTCAGTGCCTCTTTGCTTGACATCATGGGAAAATCAAAAGAAATCAGCCAAGACCTCAGACATAAAATTGTAGACCTCCACAAGTCTGGTTTATCCTTGGGAGCAATTTCCAAACACCTAAAGGTACCACGTTCATCTGTACAAACAATATTACGCAAGTATAAACACCATGGGACCACGCAGCCGTCATACTGCTCAGGAAGGAGACGCGTTCTTGTCACGTCCTGACTCAGGGGACTCGTATATGTTGAGTCAGGGTGTGTAGTTTCTATGTTGTGTATTTCTATGTTGTAGTTCTAGATCGTGTAGATCTATGTTGGCCGGTGTGGTTCCCAATCAGAGGCAGCTGTAGCTCGTTGTCTCTGATTGGGGACCATACTTAGGCAGCCTATTGGCACTAGTGGGTTGCACTAGTGGGTTGTGGGATCTTGTTCCGTGTTAAGGTATGTTGTGTTGTGCTGCCTTGGACTTCACGTATCGTTTGTTTATTGTTTTGTCATTGTGTTTATTCGTTAATAAACATGTATGTATATCACGCTGCGCCTTGGTTCGACCAGTCTTTGAACGAGCGTGACAGTTCTGTCTCCTAGAGATTAATGTACTTTGGTGCGAAAAGTGCAAATCAATCCCAGAACAACAGCAAAGGACCTTGTGAAGATGCTGGAGGAAACAGGTACAAAAGTATCTATATTCACAGTAATAACTAGTCCTATATCGACATAGCCGCTCATCAAGGAAGAAGCCATTGCTCCAAAACCGCCAAAAAAAAGCCAGACTACGGTTTGCAACTGCACATGGGGACAAAGATCGTACTTTTTGGAGAAATGTCCTCTGGTCTGATCAAACAAAAATTGAACTGTTTGGCCATAATGACCATCGTTATGTTTGGAGGAAAAAGGGGGGTGGCTTGCAAGCCGAAAAACACCATCCCAACCGTGAAGCACGGGGGTGCCAGCATTACATTTACATTTACGTCATTTAGCAGACGCTCTTATCCAGAGCGACTTACAGTTAGTGAATACATTTTTTTTTATACTGGCCCCGTGGGAATCTAACCCACACCCCTGGCGTTGCAAACGCCATGCTCTATCAACTGAGCTACATCCCTGCCGGCCATTCCCTCCCCTACCCTGGACGACTGGGCCAATTGTGTGCCGCCCATGAGTCTCCCGGTCGCGGCGGCTGCGACAGAGCCTGGATTCGAACCAGGATCTAGTGGCACAGTTAGCACTGCGATGCAGTGTCTTAGACCACTGCGCCACTCAGGAGTGGCGTCATGCATCATGCTGTGGGGGTGCTTTGCTGCAGGAGGGACTGGTGCACTTCACAAAATAGATGGCATCATAAGGAAGGAAAGTTACGTGGATATATTGAGCAACATCTCAATGCTACCAAATACTAATTGAGTGTATGTAAACTTCTGACCCACTGGGAATGTGATGAAAGAAATAAAAGCTGAAATAAATCATTCTCTCTACTATTATTATGACATTTCACATTCTTAAAATAAAGTGGTGATCCTAACTGACCTAAGACAGGCATTTGTGAATAACTGAGTTTAAATGTATTTGGCTAAGGTGTATGTAAACTTCCAACTTCAACTGTATGTAGGATCTTAATTTGATCCAGTTTGCTACAGCAGGAAAATATTCCTGCAGCAACAGGAAATGTGGATCATAATTTATGTACATTTTTGTAAGGTTGACATATTCTTCATATGAAAAAATCTAGTCTAAAACTTTAGAAGCCGTTTTAAACCTCAAATACATTTCCTGCATTGCATGGAAGTTATTCTGCAGTGGGGGGTGATCAAATTAAGATCCTTTACTCATAATTTTACTTGGTGATATGGTGCTGCTAGTGATAGACAACATTTAGAGACAGAATACAGACAGAGGAGTTTACACAAAGTTTACGTACAACATTATACACACATAGCTAGAGTGAGCATTGAGCTATAAGAGAATGAGCAGTGGATATACAAATTTATACAACAGGTGGGTCTAATCCTGAATGCTGATTGGTTAAAACCGCATTCCAGCCGGTGTCTATTCCACAAATTACCACCGGCTAAATCTATGACATTAAATGGCTATATATTCTGTTCCATCTGACTGCGCAATCCACTATCTCATCAGCCCAGCCATATAAAAAGTATCTAGACATTATCTCACATTTCTTTTAGACTAACATTTAGTTTGCATTTACATTTGCAACATTGTTTCAATATTCAAATTCGATCTCCAGCTGTCGCATAGTAATGAACGTGTCAGGAGTTGGGATGAGACAGACTGGCAGGCAGCTTTTCTAAACCAGTCGAAATCATGAATACAAAAGAAATATCAATAGAAAACAGGTCAAACTAAACAGTGCAGCTAGTTTGCAGTTTTTTTCATTTCACTTCACCAATTTGGACTATTTTGTGTATGTCCATTACATGAAATCCTGTTATGATTTAACTGGATAGAACCCAAATGCAGACAAGTACACCAAGCCAGAGAAGTTTTAACAGGTTTATTATAATGTTCAATAGTCCAGGTTTCCAATAAATGGGGAAGAGCAAGTCCAGGTTACAGGAGGGTACAGATCCAGGTCAGGGCAGGTGTGGTACCGTAATGTCCTAGTGTCCGTGGTGAGTCCAAAGGAGAGGCCCGATAGTGGAGAGCAGGATGGTGGTGGCAGGAGTGAAGCGGAGGCAGGAGTCAGGTTCCAAATATCTGTGGCACAGGAGAAAAAAGTAAATAAACAGTCCAAAAAACACAAGAGCGAAAACAGACAGGTTGAGTCGGCAGCGAGACTAACATGGTTGTCTTGACTATGATCTGACGATGAGTGGAAAGTTTGACCGGGTCTTAAAGGCTGAGGTGATTATGGTGAATGAGCTGCAGCTGGAACCCTGACTCCCGCACACCAGACTTCACTCCTGCAATCAAGGACAGACAGAGGGGAGGGAGAGACAGAGAGAGAGCTACCTAGCAGCAGTAGGCCTAACAGTACCCCCCCTCTACGGACGCCACCTGGCGGCCGACAGGGTTTATCAGGATGTAACCTATGAAACTCACGAACCAGAGCAGGATCCACAATGAAGCTCCTGGGCACCCAGGAACGTTCCTCAGGACCATAACCCTCCCAATCCACCAGGTACTGGAAACCCACGACCCCGGCGGCGAACATCCAGAAGTCGCCGGACAGTGTAGACCGGACCCCCACCCACGATCTTGGGCGGAGGAGGGGACGAGAGGGCGGGCACAAAGGGCTAACCGACACAGGCTTAATCTGGGAAACATGAAAGGTGGAATGAACCCGTAGGGAGGCAGGAAGCTGTAGCTTAACCGCGCAGGGTTAACAATAGACAGTATCTTGAACGGTCCTATAAAACGAGGCGCCATCTTCTTCGACTCCACCTTCAATGGAAGGTCCCGTGACTTCAGCCATACCTCTTGACCAGGAGAGTAACCGGGAGCCTGGGACCGGTGACGGTTGGCTTGCCTCTGCATGTACGCGAAGCTCGGGACAGAGCTACCCTGGCCTTCCTCCAGACCTTGCAGCAGCGGCGCATGTGGGACTGCACCGAGGGTACCGCAAGTTCCCTCTCTTGGGAAGGGAACAGGGGAGGTTGATAACCCAGAGCACACAGAAAAGGAGACAAACCAGAGGAAGCGTTAGTCAAGGTGTTATGAGCATATTCCACCCAGGGGAGCATGGAGCTCCATGACCCAGGGTTAGACCCAGTGACACAGCGAAGTGCGGTCTCCATCTCCTGGTTCGCTCTCTCGGCTTGCCCGTTGGTCTGGGGGTGATATCCAGAGGACAGGCTGGATGTAATGCCCAAAGCTTTACAGAAAGCTTTCCACACCTGGGAGACAAACTGGGGACCCCTGTCAGAGACAATATCCGTGGGTAGACCATGAGAGCGGAACACATGTTCAACCAAAATATCAGCCGTCTCTCTGGCAGTGGGCAGTTTAGGTAGGGCCAAAAAATGAGCGAACTTAGAAAACGATCAATCACCGTAAGAATGACAGTCTTACCAGATGAGGGGGAAGTCCAGTGACAAAATCCATAGCGATATGCGACCAGGGCCGGCTGGGTATAGGTAGAGGTCGTAGATGACCAGCGCTGGCCTGGGTGGAGTTTTTACTTCGTGCACATACCGTACAAGCAGCAATGAAGGCTCGAGTGTCCGCCTCCATCGTGGCCCACCAGAACTTCCGTCGCACAAAGTCAAGGGTCCGCGAAACTCCAGGGTGACAGGTAAGGGGAGACGAGTGAGCCCACTGAAGTACCTGGGAGCGAGCAGACTCAGGGACAAACATCCGGTTAGGAGGACCCCTCCCAGGGTCAGCTTGATGATGTTGAGCCTGTCTAACAATCCCCTCGATGTCACATGTGATGACTGCAATACTGCAGGTAGGAGGCAAAATGGGTTCAGGGTTACTACCAGTATCAACAGCCGAATGAACACGAGACAGGGCGTCAGGCTTGACGTTGCGTGACCCAGGACGGTAAGACAGAGAAAAATTGAATCTCCCAAAAAATAGTGCCCACCTGGCTTGACGGGGGTTGAGCTGCTTCGCTGACTGGAGGTAAGCCAGATTCTTATGATCCGTCCAAACGATGAAGGGTTGTTCCGCCCCCTCCAACCAATGTCGCCACTCCTCGAGAGCCAGCTTAACGGCGAGCAGTTCACGATTTCCAACATCATAATTCCTCTCTGCCTGAGAAAGTTTCCTTGAGAGAAAAGCACAGGGATGCAGTTTGTTATCTTCAGGAGAACGTTGTGACAACACTGCACCTACCCCAGTGTCGGATGCATCCACCTCCCACGACAAACTGGCGGTCGGGGTCCGGCTGCATCAGAATGGGAGCCGAGGCGAAGCGATGTTTCAGTTCCTCGAACGCTGATTCGGCCCCTTCATTCCAAGCGAACGGTCGTGAGATGGAGGTGAGAGCGGTGAGTGGCGCCGCAATGCGGCTGTAGTCCTTGATGAACCTCCTATAGAAGTTCGCAAACCCCAGGAATCGTTGAAGTTGTTTGCGGGTAGAGGGAGCTGGCCAGTCCGTGACAGCAGAGATCTTAGCTGGGTCCATCCGCAGCTCCCCCTGAGCTATGATGTAACCCAAAAAGAGGTCTCAGACACATGAAATTCACATTTCTCCATCTTCACAAACAGTTTGTTCTCCAACAACCTTTGCAACACCTGGCGCACATGCAGTTCATGTTCCTGGGAGGACTCTGAGAAAATCAAGATATCATCCAGATAGACAAAAACAAACCGATTCAACATGTCCCGAAGGACATCATTGACTAGTGCCTGAAAAACAGCAGGGGCATTAGACAACCCAAAAGGCATAACCCGATACTCAAAATGTCCCAAGGGTGTGTTGAAGGCAGTCTTCCATTCATCACCCTTACGAATGCGCACCAGGTGATACGCATTTCGTAGATCCAGTTTCGTAAAGATGGTAGCACCATGAAGGAGGGGAAAAGCAGAATTAATCAAAGGCAGAGAATACTTGTTCTTAATGGTGATGTTGTTAAGTCCACGGTAATCAATACAGGGTCTGAGGGTCTTATCCTTCTTAGCAACAAAAAAGAATCCCGCTCCTACAGGTGACGAGGAAGGACGCATAATACCTGCCGCCAAGGAGTCCCGAATGTAGTTCTCCATAGCCTCCGTCTCCGGCCGGGAGAGATTGTACAGGCGACTGCTGGGGAGCGGGGCTCCTGGCTGGAGGTCAATGGCGCAGTCGTAAGGCCGGTGAGGAGGAAGAGAAGTAGCTCTGTGTTTGCAGAAAACGGATGCCAGGTCATGATACACGTCAGGAACAGCAGAAAGATCCATGGACTCCAGTGGAGGTTGAGGCACAGTACTGGCAGGAGTCTGAGCAGAACACAAACAATTCACATGACAAAATGTGCTCCATGAAACAATGCTACCTGTCACCCAATCCAATGTGTGGATTGTGTTTTATGAGCCAGGGGATACCAAGGACCAGGGAGTCTGTGGGCAGTCGATAATATGGAATTGAATGTTCTCCTGATGATTTCCCGACACTCTAAGACAAACAGGAACAGTCTGATGGGTAATGCGGGTCAACAATTGTCCATTTAGACCCTTAGCCTGCAGCGGACAGTCCATAGGAACAGTCTCCAAATCCATTTGTTGAGCCCACTCTCTATCCAAAAAGCTTTCGTCGGCACCAGAGTCAATCAGCGCACTAACAGAGAAATTCTGGGACTGCCACTGGAGGGATGCCTGGAGCAGAATGCGGGGAGAAGAGGAAGAATCCGCTGCTCGGCTCACCAAAACTTCTCCCATAAATGATGAGCCGGCCCTTTTCCCGGACGAACTGGGCAGGAAGGAACGAAATGACCAGCTTCTCCACAATACAGGCAGACCCGAGCCTGAATACGACGTGCACGCTCCTCTGAGGACAACCGTGCACGACCCACCTCCATGGCTTCGGGTTCCAGTGCTCCTCGTATCGACTCGGGAAGACACGGCTCTCTCCGTAGGGACAATGCAGGGAGGAGTCTGTTGATGACAGACAGGTTGCTTGGAACTAACACTCCTCTCCCGGCGGCGCTCCCGAATCCGATTATCCAACCTGATAGTGAGTGAAATAAGATTATCCAGCGTAGGCGATTCATCATATGACACCAATTCATCTTTTAAAGTCTCAGACAAAGCATTGATGAACACTCCTTGTAATGCCTCGTCATTCCAACCACTCACTGCTGCTAAAGTCCGAAACTCCACTGCCATCTCCGCCACACTACGAGCCCCCTGCCGAAGAGAAAACAACCGTTTCGCAGCCTCCTTGCCTCGTACGGGGTGGTCAAAAACCTTCCTCATCTCCGTGGTGAAGACCACGTAAGCGTTGCAAATGTCCGACTGACTCTCCCAGACCGCGGATCCCCAGGCACGAGCGGAACCGCTAGTAGAGTTGATAAGGTAGGCAATACGGGCTCTTTCTGAGGCGTAGGTGAGGGGCTGTTGTTCAAACACTAACGAGCATTGAGTCAAAAAATCGCCACAGGTTCCCATGTTCCCGTCATAGCGCTCTGGAGCAGGAACAAAAGGCTCTCTGATCTGGGCTGAAGGGGTAGTAAGAGCAGACACTTGATTGGTGAGTAATTGAACCTGATTAAGCAGCACCTGACTGTCCTCAGCAATCGTCTTAAACAGGGTATCATGTTGGCCAAGTAGAATGCCCTGATTGGCTATGGCAGTCCAAATTTGAGTGCACTCTGGGGTGGTATCCGAGCTACTGTCTGCTGGGTTCATGTTGGTCAGATCATACTGTTATGATTTAACTGGATAGAACCCAAATGCAGACAAGTACACCAAGCCAGAGAAGTTTTAACAGGTTTATTATAATGTTCAATAGTCCAGGTTTCCAATAAATGGGGAAGAGCAAGTCCAGGTTACAGGGAGGGTACAGATCCAGGTCAGGGCAGGTGTGGTACCGTAATGTCCTAGTGTCCGTGGTGAGTCCAAAGGAGAGGCCCGATAGTGGAGAGCAGGATGGTGGTGGCAGGAGTGAAGCGGAGGCAGGAGTCAGGTTCCAAATATCTGTAAAAAAAAAAAAAAAGTAAATAAACAGTCCAAAAAACACAAGAGCGAAAACAGACAGGTTGAGTCGGCAGCGAGACTAACATGGTTGTCTTGACTATGATCTGACGATGAGTGGAAAGTTTGTCCGGGTCTTAAAGGCTGAGGTGATTATGGTGAATGAGCTGCAGCTGGAACCCTGACTCCCGCACACCAGACTTCACTCCTGCAATCAAGGACAGACAGAGGGAGGGAGAGAGCAGAGAGAGAGCTACCTAGCAGCAGTAGGCCTAACAAATCCAAATAAAAATCAATTTAAATTACAGGTTGTAATGCAACAAAATAGGAAAAATGCCAAGGGGGGTGAATACTTTTGCAAGGCACTGTATTTGCACAGTTTGCTTAACAAAACCTGTGCCAATATATCTTCCAAACACCGGCTTCTCAGGCATTATCACTTAGATACAGTACAGTGGGTATACAGGTGATTTACATAAATATATCTAAGAGAGATGAACAGAGTGCTAATGCAGTATAGTTCAGTTATTTAGTGTATAGTTCAGAGATGGCTTGATGTGGTGAGCAGCATAGAGTGTATAGTCCTTTAGTCTCTATGGGCCAGATGGTAGTGTACAGTTCAGAGATGGCTTGATGTGGTGTGCAGCATAGAGTGCATAGTCCTTTAGTCTCTATGGACCAGATGGTAGTGTACAGTTCAGAGATGGCTTGATGTGGTGTGCAGCATAGAGTGTATAGTCCTTTAGTCTCTATGGACCAGATGGTAGTGTACAGTTCAGAGATGGCTTGATGTGGTGTGCAGCGTAGAGTGTATAGTCCTTTAGTCTCTATGGACTAGATGGCCAGTTGGTGAGGGCTACAACATGGGGAAATAAACTGTTCAGATGGGGGTCTATAACATCCAATCACATAGGTTTACAGCAGCTGACAGTTGCAACATCATTGCTAATAATGCAAACTGCCTTGGTTTAGAGAAAGACAAGCTCTGTACAGATGTAGGATCTTAATTTAATCAGCCTGTTGCAGGAGAACTAAAACGTGTTGTTTATTGGAGGGTTAAAAAGGCTTCTGAAGTTTGTAATTTCCACTTTTCCACCTTTCCCTTTTGAAACATGTCCATTTATTATAATCCACATAATAATTCAAATGTCGAGTTGCTTCAGGATTATTTTCCTGCTGTAGCAAGCGGGCTCAAATTAAGATCCTACATCTGTAGCAATATACCTGTCTTTAATGTACATGGCTATATTAGGAGGACATGATTCTCTTTACACCATTGTTTTTTGACCATTTTACATATTTTATTTACTGTTGTTTAGGCTGGTTGAATGAGTTCCCTATGAGAGGCTACTTCATCTGCAAGAAAACAGGCGGCCGCACCAGTTTCCTCATATGAAATTAAAAGTAAGTGTGTAGCCTACGCACTTACAAAATGGCTGTTGAAACTGTGGGACACATTTCTCTGCAACATTAAAATTAGGATAAATGTGTTGATTTGAAGGAAAGACTGGCAGACTCTGGTAAGGCTACATAGAACTATTATATTAGAAATTTAGGTCGTATACAGACATTCAATAGTCAGAGTAGGTTTGATATATGATCACTTATCATGCTGACCAACCTGATGGTCTCTGTTGGAAATGTGAAACATATCAGGCCTAGGCTACATGCTCTGTCCTGCTACTGGTAGGCCTGTAACGTTATGGGAACTGATCTGAACAGGTTTAGGCTGGTCATCTAGGATATGTAGGCTATAGCTGAGGTATAGACCTCCATCTGCATATCACTAACAAACCGCTATTATATATTATAACCTAGCCTACTTTACATAATATAAATCTCCTACTTGTTGCAAAAATACTTTCTGAATGTATCAATGATTTCCCCTAAGATCAATCATGCCTGTTTTAGCCCTTCTGTCTACATTCTCAGATTGAAAGACAATAAATGGCCAACTTTTAATGAATACAAATAAGTGTGAGACATGGCCTTGTGTTGCTACACTGTCTATAACTACCTTAACAAACAGTGACTTATTATTATTATTGACAGTTACCATGGAGAAGAGATGTCACAACTACATATTCATGTGATTGCATTAAATCACCTGACTGTTTCGATGTCTGTTAGTAAATGTTTTGTAAGAGATAATTAATCAATTATAACAATTCACATTCAAGAATTACTGTGTTAACTGCAACCAACATGTTGGATCTCTGTTTAGGGGTCAGTGGTCTAAAATGAGTCTCTCTGGGGGAGAGAGAGGAGGGGGGCCCTGCCTCTAAAATGAGTCTCTCTGGGGAGAGAGAGGAGGGGGCCCTGCCTCTAAAATGAGTCTCTCTGGGGGAGAGAGGGAGGGGGGCCCTGCCTCTAAAATGAGTCTCTCTGGGGAGAGAGAGGAGGGGGTCCCTGCCTCTAAAATGAGTCTCTCTGGGGGAGAGAGAGGAGGGGGGCCCTGCCTCTAAAATGAGTCTCTCTGGGGAGAGAGAGGAGGGGGGTCCCTGCCTCTAAAATGAGTCTCTCTGGGGAGAGAGAGGGGGGGGCCCTGCCTCTAAAATGAGTCTATCTGGGGAACATGACACCAAAGCTAAGAGGTGAGATGACAATTTTGTTTAAGAATTATTATTTAATCAGAAATTGTTGCTTATGGGTACCTTCAATATTACTGTTCTCAGATGTTTAATTAATAGATTTTAGATGTGTATAATTATTATTAGTATTATTGCAAAACGCTATATATCCATTGTTTAGCTGAAATGAGAAGAATGCACTTACTGTAAATCTGAATGACAGGTCGGCACTGCTCCAAAGCAATTACATGTGGTACAGAAACCACTGACTCGCTGCATGTTTCAATTTTCAAGACACCTGCTGGTACCTCTTAACTGGTTAGTACAGCTCATGAGGTGTCCTAAATATCTGCCAACTAGGTGGGAAACTTATGAATAAAGAGGCTTCATGCATAGCTTTAATTTATACCCATAAGAGTAGGACTAAAACGGCTTTATTCTCAGCACTTATAAGACACATTTTCTACTCTGTGCCGCTTTTTTGATATGGGCCCAGATCTCAAAATATTGTTTTAAAAAACTAATAATTTTAGTTTTACATAATAAAAAATTAATATTACTAATGTACCCGACTTTAAAGACTGGGTTTAGTTTATTGTGTGGCTCTGCTCATGTCCGTGTTCTGGAAAGAAATGTCCGCGTCCACGTACGGTTTGGCGCCAAGCATATTGTCCAGTTACGCGCAGAGTGGTCTGAGGTGATCTTGGGGAACAACGACAGAGTTCGTTACAGTGTTGGGACACCAAAATTTATTGTTCAATTTGCTTTTTTGCGTAATGGTCAGTGACAGTATGAATGTAGCCAGATTTTTCACTCGCTATTCTTGTTTAATTGTGTGGTTCACCGGATTCGTCATCATCCTCGAGGGACAGACGAACGACCTGCTAGTTAGCCAAGCTAGTCGGTACAGCTAGCTAAGCTAGCTACTCTACCAGCAGCATCCTAGTTATCCTAGCTACAACTACATCATCACCGGCTGCCTGCATTTCTTGTGGACTGAAGAAGCTCCCTGGTTGTTTCTTCCACCTGTTAAATATCGTGGAGGGCTTCTCCCTCTCTCGTTCACGGATGCTGGCCTACGCTCCCTCTGTCCGGTTCTCCAAGGACTGAACTTTTCAATATTATTTTCGGGGCGCCTCAAGTGACATTTTTTACAACGTTTATTTCTGATAAAACTAGTTAATTGCATCCGCCATGGAGCCCAGTTTCATAATATTACCTTCTGTCCCTGGTTATGAAGTAATTGCGAAAAAACAAGCCTTATGTTTGGGCATTTTTCACCCTACCAGCTCCTATTAGTTCTATTGAGCTCCGTGACACCGACTCGCCTTCAGAACGTTCTATTCCCAGCCCATTGTTCTGCGTCACAATGCCAGCTTCACTATTGTTATCAATGAGACCTGCCTGCGTTAACCCTGTAGGTTTACCTCAGGTAACTTATTATTAACAAGGTTACGGCTACTTGGTGAGCATTAACCCTGTAGTTTTACCTCAGGTAACGTATTATTAACAAGGTTACGGCTACTTGGTGAGCGTTAACCCTGTAGGTTTACCTCAGGTAACTTATTATTAACAAGGTTACAGCTACTTGGTGAGCGCACTCACTGTTCACCTGATTACACGTTGTGGTGAACCGTACTCCCGGCGATGGCTGGCGGATAGCCATCAAACATTAAACATTTTCTGATCATGGTTAACCATATTTGTTTTAAGAAAAAAGTGTACAATCTAAACAAAACGCATGTCCCTGTCCTCTTTTCCAAGATGTGGCCGATTTAAACAGCCAGAAGACATTTTGTAATTAAGAAATAACCATTTTTTCGACGACTTGTTGTTTCTATATGGCTGCTGGGTAATTTGATATGCATCGACATCTTTGTTTGTAGGCATCAAATTGAGCGAATGCTGCGCAGGTTCACTGAGTTGCAAACCAAATGGATATAATGGGGTGATTGTTGTCTAATCGGGAGGGCTTGCTCATTGATTTGTAGATCGGATGCAGTTGCTTCCTCAGATCATGAGCCTAGCAGGTGTCATGAATGAGGTATGTAGTACCCACAGACGGCCAAAGGGAGGCGCAAGAGAGCTATAAACAATACTGTTTTTTTCCATATAAACCCTAAACCTAACAATCAATGAAATGTATTTATAAAGCTCTTTTTACATCAGCAGATGTCACAAAGTGCTATACAGAAACTCTAACCATATGTTTAACCTATTTTAGCCTTAACCATAACCCTAATTCTAGGGTAGGGTAGCCTAGAACACTTTTAGAAACTATTTTAGTAATAATATTATCTTAGTAAATACAATTATAGTACTAAATAACATTTTGATTATTTTGTTAATCAACACCTGTCAAGCGTTTTGCTGTTTTTTCGTTGTTATTAGTTATTTTATGATATTTATTATTGCAAGGCAGAACGCTTGATAAATAAGCCACATTAGTTTTATTTTTCAAATGTGGTTTGAACTGGGTGACCTAGTCACCTCTATGTGAAAGCAGCAATTGGCGTGGGATAGGTGGGGCAGGTTTGAGACTGATCTACGGAATTAAGAAGAAAAATACACTTAATTCTCAGCTGCCTCACCAATGTCTGTACATGAAATAATTACTTTGAATTGCTAAATATTTCCAATAGATGGCAGCATAAGACCACGAAGCATCAGTTATAGGCTACAAGCAGCAATATTGATTGACATAAAATAGGATGCAACCAAAGACTATATGTCCCATGATTATCTAAAATGGTCACTCATTACTTTAGGTAGCTATATATCTTGTGTTAGACCTGTTTTGCTTTTGGAAGAGCAATTAAATAGTGACTATAGCAGGTGTTGAACCCCTGGTAAATATTCACTAGTCAATGCGCTAACCTCAACCCTAGTATACATGCATTATAAAAAATGATCTTAATATCTGATATTGGGAGTAAATAACCTCGGAATAGAAAAGACAAGAGTGCGTCTTCCAGCCCGCCAATAAATTACATCATGCAACCCTCCCGGGTAGCAAATGTACCTCAACATGCCCCTCGCTTGTGCTAGAAGGCAGAGTGCTCGCTGCTGGTTGATGAATCTGACAATGAATGTACTAGGAAAATACATTTTTCTCGACCAGAGGTGACTAAATTTATGTTCAGGCTTATTGATAATTGTTATAGTAATGAAGTATAATTTCAAAATGGGGCGGCGCACAATTGGCCAAGCGTCGTCCAGGGTAGGGGGAGGAATGGCCGGCAGGGATGTAGCTCAGTTGGTAGAGCATGGCATTTGCAATGCCAGGGTTGTGGGTTCGATTGCCACGGGGGGCCAGTATGAAAACAAATAAAAAAAAATGTATGCACTCACTAACTGTAAGCCGCTCTGGATACGAGCGTCTGCTAAATGACTAAAATGTAAATGTAAAATGTAAAATAAAAACAGCTAATAATAAACATGAATCATCATTATATTATTTCACAGTAATCTGTTAAATGCTTTTTCAGTCGTTCCTCTTGCGTTAGCAGTGTGGAAAGGGACAGTAAAAAGCGTGTGCAGGAGTTTTCCTGTGAGGGGGAGTGGTGGTGTATCCAGGGAGAAAACTAAACTAACCTTCTGAAATGTCATTCATGGTCTTACGCTGCCATCTATTGGAATTATTTAGTAACTGCAGTAGTACTGAATAAAGTGTATATCCTTACTAAAGTAGTAATTACTCAGAATTTCAAAATATGACATTTTCTAGTTCATTTTACCACTTACAACCATAACATAACATTTTATAGCATAACAAACAATGAAACTGACATAAACCAAAAACACCATACATTTAGTTAACTATATATATATATATATATATATACACAGTGGGGAAAACAAGTATTTGATACACTGTCGATTTTGCAGGTTTTCCTACTTACAAAGCATGTAGAGGTCTGTAATTCTTATCATAAGTACACTTCAACTGTGTGAGACGGAATCTAAAACAAAAATCCAGAAAATCACATTGTATGATTTTTAAGTAAATAGTTTACATTTTATTGCATGACATACGTTTTTGATACATCAGAAAAGCAGAACTTAATATTTGGTACAGAAACCTTTGTTTGCAATTACAGAGATCATACGTTTCCTGTAGGTCTTGACCAGGTTTGCACACACTGCAGCAGGGATTTTGGCACACTCCTCCATACAGACCTTCTCCAGATCCTTCAGGTTTCGGGGCTGTCGCTGGGCATTACGGACTTACAGCTCCCTCCAAAGATTTTCTATTGGGTTCAGGTCTGGAGACTGGCTAGGCCACTCCAGGACCTTGAGATGCTTCTTACGGAGCCACTCCTTAGTTGCCCTGGCTGTGTGTTTTCGGGTCGTTGTCATGCTGGAAGACCCAGCCAAGACCCATCTTCAATGCTCTTACTGAGGGAAGGAGGTTGTTGGCCAAGATCTCGCGATACATGGCCCCATCCATCCTCCCTCAATACGGTGCAGTCGTCCTGTCCCCTTTGCAGAAAAGCATCCCCAAAGAATGATGTTTCCACCTCCATGCTTCACGGTTGGGATGGTGTTCTTGGGGTTGTACTCATCCTTCTTCTTCTTCCAAACACGGCGAGTGGAGTTTAGAAACAAAAAGCTATATTTTTGTCTCATCAGACCACATGACCTTCTCCCATTCCTCCTCTGGATCATCCATATGGTCATTGGCAAACTTCAGACGGGCCTGTACATGCGCTGGCTTGAGCAGGGGGACCTTGTGTGCGCTGCAGGATTTTAATCCATGACGGCGTAGTGTGTTACTAATGGTTTTCTTTGAGACTGTGGTCCCAGCTCTCTTCAGGTCATTGACCAGGTCCTGCCGTGTAGTTCTGGGCTGATCCCTCACCTTCCTAATGATCATTGATGCCCCACAAGGTGAGATCTTACATGGAGCCCCAGACCGAGGGTGATTGACCGTCATCTTGATCTTCTTCCATTTTCTAACAATTGCGCCAACAGTTGTTGCCTTCTCACCAAGCTGCTTGCCTATTGTCCTGTAGCCCATCCCAGCCTTGTGCAGGTCTGCAATTTTATCCCTGATGTCCTTACACAGCTCTCTGGTCTTGGCCATTGTGGAGACGTTGGAGTCTGTTTGATTGAGTGTGTGGACAGATGTCTTTTATACAGGTAACGAGTTCAAACAGGTGCAGTTAATACAGGTAATGAGTGGAGAACAGGAGGGCTTCTTAAAGAAAAACTAACAGGTCTGTGAGAGCCGGAATTCTTACTGGTTGGTAGGTGATCAAATACTTATGTCATGCAATAAAATGCAAATGAATTACTTAAAAATCATACAATGTGATTTTCTGGATTTTAGATTCCGTCTCTCACAGTTGAAGTGTACCTATGATAAAAATTACAGACCTCTACATGCTTTGTAAGTAGGAAAACCTGCTAAATCGGCAGTGTATCAAATACTTGTTCTCCCCACTATATATATATATATATATATATATATATATATATATATATATATATATATATATATATATATATATATATATATATATATATATAGTTAACTAAATGTATGGTGTTTTTGGTTTATGTCAGTTTCATTGTTTGTTATGCTATAAATTGTTATGTTATTGTTACTATTTATTTAGATGGGTGACATTATCTGCCAAAGTAATACCACTGTAGATAAGAAGAGCTCTCCAGTAGGTGTACCAAAACTTTCAAAGGCCATTTTCTCAAAATTGAGGTTACAAGATTATCATCTTTCAAAGCAGAATTACTTTCCCATTGTTCCTCAACTGTAGTGTATGATATACCTTTTTCTAGCTGAGTCTCTACTTTTATCCAATGTAAAAAACACCATTTCAAATTTTGCTACATTTGACTGTGTAAAACCTAGCAGTACTACTTATTTCTCTGAGAGTGAGGCAGATATATTATTACTGTGTAAAATCTAGCATTACTACTTATTTCTCTGAGAGTGAGGTAGATATATATTCAGTGGCGGCTGGTGAAAAATATTCTCGGTGGGGCTGTGCCATACTTTTTTTTCCTGTAACCATCGCGATATATTTTAACACAAACTGCAGGACAGCAGTGCTCAGTGAAACATTCAGTAATTATTTAATGCCAATATTAAAAAGTTGAGGCATTCTTACACAAAAACATATTACACAAACCCAAGCCTTTCATTTGCATTTAAAGTGAACTTTTCACCATTGGTAGTAAACAGGCAACGCAACAGGCATGCTGTCAGAACAGAGTGGAAAGTGGACAATAACATGAAATTATTATAAAGTTTATAGGAAATCTTACACTGTATGAAAGGATGTATAATATAGAAATGGATATCAAGTGGATGAACTCAAACCTTTGACTGGAAGAATAGCATACAGTATTTTATGATCATACTAAATGTGACTAATTGTTAATGTGCTCCAGAACTGCAACAATTAATTGATACAAAACAACATATATACAGTAATATTAGCAAAGACACTATTAAGACTTTCTAGAGTACCATATATAACTGGATTTTTTATGCTAAGGTCAACTATATACAAAGAAACATGCGGCCAGAGCTGCTCTGTGTGTGTGTGTCTGTCATCTTATTTGTACAGGAATTTTGCCCGTCTGTCCTTCTGAGTGGCAAACCTCTCAATGACCCTTTGATTAAAGTCAGGAATGTCCCTGACAAGTTTCTTCTCCATGGAGAGCATGGCCAGAGCGTTCAGGCGATCCTGTGTCATGCTGTTTCTCAGGAAGGTCTTGATCCTTTTCAGTGTAGAGAAGCACCTTTCTGACTCAGCAGTTGTCATGGGTGTGGTGATGAGGATCTTGAGGAGGCTGGCAGTCTCTGTGAAAGTGCTCTGAAGGTTGTTCTCCATGAAGAACTGGTACAGGGGCACTGCACCACTACAAGCCTTGAACTCACTGTTCTCATAGATGAGGGACAGTTTGGTTTTGAGCTTGGCCTTGTTCAACATGGGGTACGCCTCCACGGTTGTTTCAAGCGCTGTATCGGGAACTTCACACTGTGTTGTGGGAACAACTCTCCGTGCAATAGTGTTGCGCTGATGAGGTGCTGGGTGAAGGAGAACCTCTCTTTGGCATGACTCAGGATGGTATCACATACCTGTAAAGATACATCATCAGCTTTAATTTGCAATTAAGCTATTTTGATGCAAGTGATCCTGACTGACACATGCCTATGTCCAACTCAAGTATATGATTACCAAGGTGCTGATTGTTCAGGGTTTTGGCTACATACTACCAGGCCTGAAAAAAAGTTCTAGGTGGGAAACACTGACAATTACATCACAACTTACCTCTATAGCCAACCTCTGTTGTTCTCCTGGTCCCAGCATCCTCCGTCGCTTGATGGGCTGTTGCTGCTCGTCAGATGCGCTGTCCCCACACAAAGAGGGAATTGAGGCCCTGGGTCCAAAAAATAAAGTTTAATTTGATAACTTGCAATCAGACTTCTTAACTCACTGTAATTCCCCCTCAACACACAACCAGTGACTTATATATATATATAGACAGACAGACAGACAGACAGACAGACAGACAGTGTGTATATACACACAAACTATGTCTAGTAACTGCTTTTAACCTGTGATGTACATAATTAACTGATGTTATTACGTTTTAAAGCCTTTTTCTATTACATTTGTGAGAGGGATGCAACATAATTTTGTTCTGCTGTTCACTTAGCAATAAAGTTAATATTCAATAACAACTAGGCCTCTTCTAGAAATTGACCTGGTGGACACCTGAATAATTATTACAAACTGTGTAGTACTTTCCTGCATTATTATCAACGTCTGATTGTGTCTTCTCTTTCCTTTTAAAATACTAAAACAAATATAATTGTGACGGCTCTATGATAATCACTCACACAAGCACCAACTGGCAGTGGGTGGAAACGTCAGTCGTCTCGGCAGCTTGAATGGCGATAAAATCAGCACTCTTTACTTCCTCCAGGATGTAATCCTTAAGCATTGACAGCATACAGTCCAACAGCTCGTTCTGTATCGTCTTTGACGTGCCCTTAAAAACGGTAGCTGTCTTCAGGTGCTCCTCCAGCACACTGTCGAGGGAGGCAACAAAATCCACTAAGCCCCGGAAAATGCCGGGGTTGTCTGAGAGTCAGTCTCCTCGTGCCCACGCAAGGCCAACTCAAAAGCCCCACAGAACTTCACACAATCGATAATTTTGGATAGAATGTGCCTGTTTTTATCCACCTCCTCATTGTGTTTCCTCACCGCAATCCTGTGGCCGTCATCCAGCTGCGTAGCAATGTTCACCCCTTCCTAATACAGCTAGCTTTACAGAGTTGTCCATGTGTGCCCTGGTGTTCTCATGTTTCTTTACCTTCTCTGACAGGTGCTTCATATCCCTCACTCCGGTACCTGTCCATGCTGAATCTGACCCCGTCGTTTTAAAAAGCAAGCACGGAAAGCAAAATAAAGCATTAGCATCAGTGCACCCAGCTAGCCAAGCCTTCCTGGTGTACCAGCTACGGGAGAAGCCGCGCATATACTGCTTCCCTTTCTCGCTTAGCCTGCTGTCTGATTGAGAGGTCAGGTTGATCTGGGCCCAGCTCTTTCACCCGAACTTTCTCTGACAAAGTTCTCCTCTCAAACGGATCTTGGAGGAGAGATTTCACCGAGTTAGGGTTGGGTCTTGGAGGAGTAATCGTTTGCGTTCGCCATTGTTGTCTAGTAAAAATGGCGTCACTGGACCCCGGTCCTTATTTTATCAGGGCGAGCTTGGGGCGGTAAAATAATCGCCCTCCTTGGATTCGATTTAAGATCGCTTATTGACTACATTTTATGTCATACATTCATATCTTAAATTAGCAATTGGCTTAACTGCTACGTAGACCCGCCTCCTCGGGGCACTTTCTGATCGCCCAGAGCTGACGAGGCGTTTGACAGGCAGAGGAAAGGTTGCAATATGATTTTCTATCATATCTTACACATATTACTGTGTGCATTCCATATTTCAAACACACAAATATTGACATACTGATGTTTTTATTATTATTATTATTATTATTTTTTATTTTTTATTTTTAAAATAATTTTATTTAAGGGCGGCGCCCTAGCGCCCCTCTATCGGCCAGCCGCCACTGTATATATTATTACTGTGTAAAACCTAGCAGTACTACTTATTTCTCTGAAAGGGAGGCAGATATGTAGCATTTCGCAAAAAATCATGATTATTTGTCTCTCTGAAATGAAACCATCAAGTGATAGATTTTAAACAAATACATGCCTGTCGTTGAACAATCGCATGCCATGATTAGATAGTGAAAAAACACCAATCTCTTTCATAATTTCTTGAAACAATAAAAGCTAATTGACGAACATTTCTGAAAATTGATATATAGCGTTTTGGAATGAAACTCTTCTTCTGTTTCCCCATCTGAGCTCAGAGTAGATGAGAGATGTAATGTTTGTCTCTGTTGTGTTGAAGTCCAATCAAGCAGGAGAGACCAGCCTCCCCTGTACCCAGCTGTGTGTCCATGAAGAGTGACCGGTCTATTGAACAACCTATACGGTTTAGAGAGGGAGACTTTTCTACTGAACAAAGGTAAGAAGAACTCATGGGTCATGGTCAGTGAGTTAAACAACACTGTCTCTAGTCATTTCTCCACTCCCATTTTACCATTTATTTTTGTTGTTTACATAATCCATAGGCCAATCCTTTTTTCCATGTTCATAGTCCTGTGTGTGTGTGTGTGTGTGTGTGTGTGTGTGTGTGTGTGTGTGTGTGTGTGTGTGTGTGTGTGTGGCACTCCCTGGATGAGGAGATGTAATCTCTATCCTGATTGCCTAGTCACTTTTACCCCTACCTACATGTACATATTACCTCAATTACCTGAACTTCCTGGTACCCCTGCACATTGACTCGGTACTCCTTATAGCCTCATTATTATTATTTTATTATGTAACAATTTCCTTTTTTTACTTAGCGAATTTTTGTTACTTTTTAACTCTGCATTGTTGGGAAAGGGCTCGTAAGTAAGCATTTCATGGTAAAGTTTACCACTGTTGTATTCGGCGCATGTGAGAAATACAATTTGATTTGATTTGAAGCTCATGCGCAGAAATACGTCATTGGGTCTAATGGTCGTCTTGTGCCGAACTGCACATATGCTAGATGTCAAATCAAAGGCACTCCTTCGATATAAAGTTGTTTTTGACCAACATGAAAATGTGTCAGTTTGTTAAACTACTTAAGACAGAACATTTTCTAAATGAACAACTAAGGAAGTCATTTTTATCTCTCATTGACTTCTCAAACCCCAAACCCTGGCCTGGTCTGCATATGTATTCCCAGAAGACATTTTCTACATCAGCAGTTGTCACCAAGTGCTTATATAGAAACCCAGTCTAAAACCACAAAGAGCAATCAATGCAGATGCAGAAGCACGGTGGCTAGGAAAAACTCCCTAGAAAGGCAGGAACCTACGAAGAAACCTAGAGAGGAACCAGGCTCTGAGGGTGGCCAGTCCTCTTTTGGCTGTGCTGGGGGAGATTATAAGAGGATATGGCCATTAAGTACAGATCGTTCTTCAAGATTTTAAAATGTTCATAGATTATTTTTTTAACCTTTATTTAACTAGGCGAATCAGCTAAGAACAAATTCTTATATACAATGAAGGCCTACACCAGCCAAACCCAGACGACGCTGGGCCAATTCTGCACCGCCCTAAAGGACTTCAAATCACAGCCGGTTGTGATTCAGCCTGGAGTCGAACCAGGGGGTCTGCAGTGACGCCTCAAGCATTGAGATTCAGTGCCTTAGACCTATGCGCCACTCGGGAGCCATAGATGACTAGCAGGGTCAAATAATAATCACTGTGGTTATAGAGGGTGCAACACGTTAGCACCTCAGGAGTAAATGTCAGTTGGCTTTTCATAGCCGAGCATTCAGAGGTCGAGACAGCAGGTGTGGTAGGGAGAGAGAAGGAGAGGGAGAGAGAGAGAGGGTCGAAACAGCAGGTTCGGGACAAGGTCACACGTCCGGTGAACAGGTCAGAGTTCCATATCCGCAGGCAGACCAGCAGAAACTGGATGAGTAGCAAGGTATCACTTCCGGTGGAGCATGTATCGACACTGATAGGATCGAAAGAAAGGGAGCGCAGCTCTCGGATCAGTTTTCTCCATTAAAATCATTCCTTAACATTATAATTATTTCACAATACTGACCACGGATCAGCTTCTAGAAAGATATTACTACCTACGGCTGCAAATATTGAGGTAGTTTATTCTAATGCTTACACAATAAAAATGCACTAAATCACAGATTCGGCACATCATTGGACACATGTTAGGCTACACATCATGAAATATATTGAGACAAATTACAGACCGTAGTCTACAAGTAGAAAAATAGAACTCAATTGATTGAACATGAAATGTATTTCAATTTGATTGAAATAGGCCTATAGCCTACTGTTTATATTTAAATACTGTCATCTCGGTTTTCATTTGAAGCATCATTTTATACGTCCTTGTTTGTATCAATAGCAAAGACATTGGCAACTATGTATTTGTAGTCAACTTTTTTTCTGATTTAATCGGCTCCTACGAAGGTTCTAACGATGAACTTAAGATCAATTTAGCCTTTAGATGCTTTTGAGAAACCGGGCCCTGGATAAGAACATCTGCTAAATGACTAAAATGTCAAATGTAAATGTTTTCTTTGACTGGTTCTGTATATGTATTACAAATGTATTTTTTTGTTACATTTGACTCTGTGCATCCCATATTTTTATTTCTATGAGAGTGAGGCAATCTCTGAAATTAAACCATCAAATGTGTCATTTTACAACCAACCCCATGCCATGATTAGATAGTGAAAAAACACACCAATCTCTTTTCATAATTTCTTCAAACAATAAAATCTAATTTACCAACATTTCTGAAAATTGATATATAGCGTTTTGGAATGAAACTCTTGTTTCCCCATCTGAGCTCAGAGTAGATGAGAGATGTAATGTTTGTTTCTGTTGTGTTGAAGTCCAATCAAGCAGGAGAGACCAGCCTCCCCTGTACCCAGCTGTGTGTCCATGAAGAGTGATCGGTCTATGGCTCATCCTATAGAGTTTAGAGAGGGAGACTTTTCTAGTGAACAAAGGTAAGAAGAACTCATGGGTCATGGTCAGTGAGTTAAACAACACTGTCTCTAGTCATTTCTCCTCTCCCATTTTCCCATTTATTTTTGTTAATTTCATAATCCATAGGCTAAACCTTTTCCCCATTTTCATAGTCCTGAAACAATATTAAACAAACACAACATTCCCTCCCTGTGTGTGTGTGTGTGTGTGTGTGTGTGTGTGTGTGTGTGTGTGTGTGTGTGTGTGTGTGTGTGTGTGTGTGTGTGTGTGTGTGTGTGTGTGTGTCTGTCAGTGAGTGTGTGTGTACTCCCTGGATGAGGAGATGTAATCTCTATCCTGATTGCCTAGTCACTTTTATCCCTACCTACATGTACATATTACCTCAACTACCTGGTACCCCTGCACATTGACTCAGTACTGGTACTCCTTATATATAGTCTAGTTATTACCTCAACTACCTGGTACCCCTGCACATTGACTCAGTACTGGTTATCCTTGTATATAGTATAGTTATTACCTCAACTACCTGGTACCCTGCACATTGACTCAGTACTGGTACTCCTTGTATATAGTCTAGTTATTACCTCAACTACCTGGTACCCTGTACATTGACTCAGTACTCCTTATAGCCTCATTATTATTATTTTATTATGTTACTATTTCCTTTGTTTATTTAGCTACTTTTTGTTTCTTTTTAACTAAATTGTTGGGAAAGGGCTCGTAAGTAAGCATTTCACGGTAAAGTGTACCACTGTTGTATTCGGCGCATGTGACATATACAATTTCATTTAATTTAATTTGAAGGTCATGCTTAAAAACATGTCATCAGGTCGAGCAGTGGTCTCACGCCGAACGGTCGTCTCACGCCGAACTGCGCATGTGCAGGCCGTCAAATCAAAGGCACTCCTTCCATATAAAGTTGTTTTTGACTAACATGAAAACGTGTCAGTTTGTCACTTTCACGAGGTTGAAGTAATAATGTGTTCAACTACTAAAGACAGAACATTTATAAAATGAACAAATCAATCAATCCAAATTAGATTTGTCACATGCTCCTAATACAACAGGTGTAGACCTTACTGTGAAATGCTTACTTACGAGCCCTTAACCAACAATGCTGAGTTAAAAAATGTTTTACTAACAACTAAGGAAGTCATTTTTACTTCTTTGACTTCTCAAACCCTAAACCCTGGCCTGGTCTGCTTCATATGCGTACCACAATTGTATATTTTTTTACATCAGCAGTTGTCACAAAGTGCTTATATAGAAACACAGTCTAAAACCCCAAAGAACAAGCAATGCAGATGTAGAAGCACGGTGGCTAGGAAAAACTCCCTAGAAAGGCGGGAACCTAGGAAGAAACCTAGAGAGGAACCAGGCTCTGAGGGGAGGCCAGTCCTCTTCTGGCTGTGCTGGGGGGAGATTATAACAGTACATGGCCATTAAGTTCAGATCGTTCTTCAAGATTTTCAAATGTTCATAGATGACCAGCAGGGTCAAATAATAATCACAGTGGTTATAGAGGGTGCAACACGTCAGCATCTCAGAAGTAAATGTCAGTTGGCTGTTCATAGCCGAGCATTCAGAGGTCGAGACAGCAGGTGTGGTAGGGAGAGAGAGGGAGAGAGAGGGGGGCGAAACAGCAGGTCCGGGACAAGGTCGCACTTCCGGTGAACAGGTCAGAGTTCCATATCCGCAGGCAGACCAGCAGAAACTGGATCAGCAGCATGACAAGGTATCACGTCCGGTGGAGCATGTATCGATACTGATAGGATCGAAAGAAGGGGAGCGCAGCTCTCGGATCAGTTTTCTCCATTAAAATCTTTCCTTATAATTATAATTATTTCACAATGCTGACCACGGATCAGCTTCTAGAAAGATATTACTACCTACGGCTGCAAATATTGAGGTAGTTTATTCTAATGCTTACACAATGAAAATGCACTAAATCACAGATTCGGCACATCATTGGACACATGTTAGGCTACACATCATGAAATATATTGAGACAAATTACAGACCGTAGTCTACAAGTAGCAACATAGAACTCAATTGATTGAACATGAAATGTATTTCAATTTGATTGAAATAGGCCTATAGCCTACTGTTTATATTTTAATGCTGTCATCTCGGTTTTCATTTGAAGCATCATTTTATACGTCCTTGTTTGTATCAATTGCAAAGACATTGGCAACTATGTATTTGTAGTCAACTTTTTTTCTGAATTAATCGGCTCCTACGAAGGTTCTAACGATGAACTTAAGATCAATTTAGCCTTTAGATGCTTTTGAGAAACCGGGCCCTGGATAAGAACATCTGCTAAATGACTAAAATGTCAAATGTAAATGTTTTCTTTGACTGGTTCTGTATATGTATTACAAATGTATTTTTTTGTTACATTTGACTGTGTGCATCCCATATTTTTATTTCTATGAGAGTGAGGCAATCTCTGAAATTAAACCATCAAGTTTGTCATTTTACAACCAACCCCATGCCATGATTAGATAGTGAAAAAACACACCAATCTTTTTCACAATTTCTTCAAACAATCAAATCTAATTTACCAACATTTCTGAAAATGGATATATAGCGTTTTGGAATGAAACTCTTCTTATGTTTCCCCATCTGAGCTCAGAGTAGATGAGAGATGTAATGTTTGTCTCTGTTGTGTTGAAGCCCAATCAAGCAGGAGAGACCAGCCTCCCCTGTACCCAGCTGTGTGTCCATGAAGAGTGACCGGTCTATGAATCGTCCTATAGTGTTCAGAGAGGGAGACTTTTCTAGTGAACAAAGGTAAGAAGAACTCATGGGTCATGGTCAGTGAGTTAAACAACACTGTCTCTAGTCATTTCTCCTCTCCCATTTTACCATTTATTTTTGTTAATTTCATAATCCATAGGCTAATCCTTTTTTCCATTTTCATAGTCCTGAAACAATATTAAACTAACACAAAATTCCCCTCCCTGTGTGTGTGTGTGTGTGTGTGTGTGTGTGTGTGTGTGTCTGTGTGTGTGTGTGTGTGTGTGTGTGTGTGTGTGTGTGTGTGTGTGTGTGTGTGTGTGTGTGTGTGTGTGTGCACTCCCTGGATGAGGAGATGTAATCTCTATCCTGATTGCCTAGTCACTTTTACCCCTACCTACATGTACATATTACCTAAATTACCTCAACTACCTGGTACCCTGCACATTGACTCAGTACTGGTACTCCTTGTATATAGTCTAGTTATTACCTCAACTACCTGGTACCCTGCACATTGACTCAGTACTGGTACTCCTTGTATATAGTCTAGTTATTACCTCAACTACCTGGTACCCTGCACATTGACTCAGTACTGGTACTCCTTGTATATAGTCTAGTTATTACCTCAACTACCTGGTACCCCTGCACATTGACTCAGTACTGGTACTCCTTATAGCCTCATTATTGTTTTATCATTATGTTACTATTTCCTTTTTTTATTTAGCTAATTTTTCTTACTTTTTAACTGCATTGTTAGGAAAGGGCTCGTTAGTAAGCATTTCACGGTAAAGTGTATAAAGCTGTTGTAATCGGCGCATGTGAGAAATACAATTTGATTTGAAGGTCATTGGCAGAAACTAACGGTCGTCTCGTGCCGAACAGCGCATGTTCGGATGTTGAAGCACTGTGGCTAGGAAAAACTCCCTAGAAAGGCAGGAACCTAGGAAGAAACCTAGAGAGGAACCAGGCTCTGAGGGGTGGCCAGTCCTCTTCTGGCTGTGCTGGGGGGATATTATAAGAGGACATGGCCATTAAGGCCAGATCGTTCTTCAAGATGTTCAAATGTTCATAGATGACCAGCAGGGTCAAATAATAATCACTGTGGTTATAGAGGGTGCAACACGTCAGCATCTCAGAAGTAAATGTCAGTTGCCTTTTCACAGTCGAGCATTTAGAGGTCGAGACAGCAGGTGTGGTAGAGAGAGAGAGAGAGAGAGAGAGAGAGAGAAGAGAGAGAGAGGAGAGAGATAGATAGAGAGAGAGAGAGAGAACAGCAGGTTTGGGACAAGGTATCATGTCCGGTGAACAGGTCAGGTTTCCATAGCCGCAGGCAGACCATCAGAAACTGGATTAGCAGCACGACAAGGTTGGATGTCCGGTGGAGCATGTATCGATACTGATATGATCGAAAGAAAGGGAGTGCTGCTCTCAGATCAGCTTTCTCCATTAAAATCTTCCCTTAACATTAATATAACTCAATTGATTGAACATATAGCCTATTGTTTTATAGTTTAATCCAGGTATCTTGGTTTTCATTTTCAAGCATAATTGTATACATCCCTTGTTTATATCAATTGCAAATACATTGGCAACTTCGTATTTATAGTCAACTTTGTTCTGAATTTATCGGCGGTCACAGAGAGACGGATGAACCATGTGATTTTATGTTTAGCGGAGATCTTCTGTGTTTAATTTGAAGTGGGAGGGCAAAAAAGCTTATAACGATTCACAACTCAAAACAATATTAAACACAACATTACCTGTATGTGTGTGTGTGTGTGTGTGTGTGTGTGTGTGTGTGAGTGTGTGTGCACTCCCTGGATGAGGAGATGTAATCTCATGTTTTGTCCACAGAAATCAACAGGAGAGATCAGAGTCAGAGATTCTCAGTGGTCAGTCTTCCCAGAGTCATCAAACAGACCTGGCCTCCATATTCAGTGTATGTGGTCCTGTTATGTACATTTGTTTTTGTTTACCTCCAAGTAAAGTTGATCTGTCAATCATTCATTCATGTGTTAATGAGAAAGCATGTAGTCTCTTGCTTAACTTATTTACTTGATTTATTTCAGTTGCTTGAAGAGAATATTATGACATTTGTGAAGAAACGAGCTGAAGATGTTCAAGAGGATTCTTAGTCCAGAACTCCCAGAAGGCTTTGAGAGTCAGAAGCAGGATAAGGAAGTGGTGGATGCTGAAGATGAGAAGCAGGAGAGCAGTGCCAGAGAAGGGGCTCTGAAGATCACACTGCACGTCCTGAGGAAAATGAACCAGAAGAGGCTTGCTGACACACTGGAGAAAAGTAAGAGCTGTCTGCCTCATGTTGAATGCTGTTTTAGAACAAACATTTAAAAGCTGTAGCTAACGTACAGCTAAAGTAGCTGTGTAACTAAATGATATTGTAGCAGCCTTAACACAACACCTATGACCTCATCAAGTAGCAGCAGGGATGTGTTGTGTTGATTAATTGAGAGAGAGAGAGAGAGAGAGAGAGAGAGAGAGAGAGAGAGAGAGAGAGAGAGAGAGAGGGGAGAGAGAGAGAGAGAGAGAGAGAGAGAGAGAGAGAGAGAGAGAGAGAGAGAGAGAGAGAGAGAGAGAGAGAGAGAGAGAGAGAGAGAGAGAGAGAGAGAGAGAGAGAATACAAAATAATAATATAATCAGTCACACCAGTCTGTAATGCATTATGAAAACATTTACACATGTATACAGTCACTTAAGCGAATAAATTATTATAATTTAAAATGTTATAACAGTCCTAGAATACTGTAGGCATTAAAACAGACGTAATATTAATATCCTCTGTGTTATTTCTTCATTCAGATGAGCTTGCTGTGATGTGCCAACTTGAACTCAAATGTAATCTAAAGAAGAAGTTTCAATGTGTATTTGAGGGGATCGCTAAACAAGGAAACCCAACACTTCTCAATAAGATCTACACAGAGCTCTACATCACAGAGGGTGGAACAGGAGAGTTCAATAATGAACATGAGGTGAGACAGATTGAGACAACAACCAGGAAACAAGCAAGACCAGAGACTGCAATCAAATGTAACGACATCTTCAAACCCTTAACTGGACAAGATAAACTTATCAGAACTGTGCTGACAAAGGGAGTCGCTGGCATTGGAAAAACAGTCTCTGTGCAGAAGTTCATTCTGGACTGGGCTGAAGGAAAAGCAAATCAGGATGTCCAATTTGTATTTTCATTCCCTTTTCGGGAGCTGAATTTGATGAAAAAGGAAAAACACACTTTCATTGAACTTCTCAATCACTTCTCAATGGAAACCAAAGAATCAAGAATCTCCAACTACGACAAGTACAAAGTTCTGTTCATCTTTGATGGTCTGGATGAGTGCCGACTGCCCCTAGACTTCCAGAAGAACAAGATCTGTTGTGACGTCACAGAGTCAAACTCAGTGGATGTTCTGCTGACAAATCTCATCAAGGGAAATCTGCTTCCCTCTGCTCTCTTCTGGATAACTACCCGACCTGCAGCAGCCAATAAAATCCCTTCAGGGTGTGTTGACCAGGTGACAGAGGTACGAGGGTTCAATGACCCACAGAAGGAGGAGTACTTCAGGAAGAGATTCAGTGATGAGGACCTGGCCAGCAGAATCATCTCACACATAAAGACATCAAGGAGCCTCCACATCATGTGCCACATTCCAGTCTTCTGTTGGATTTCTGCAATAGTCCTTGAACACATGCTGAAACATAAGAGAGAAGAGATGCCCAAGACTCTGACTGAGATGTACTCACACCTTGTGCAGTTTCATACCAAACAGAAGGATGAAAAGTATCTTGGGAAAGAAGAGACAGGTCCACACTGGAGTAAAGAGAGCATTCTGTCACTGGGAAAACTGGCTTTTCAACAGCTTGTGAATGGCAATCTGATTTTCTATGAAGAAGAGCTGAAAGAGGCTGGCATTGATGTCAATGAAGCCTCAGTGTACTCAGGATTGTGCACACAGCTCTTTAAAGAGGAATGTGGCCTGTACCAGGACAAGGTGTACTGCTTCGTGCATCTGAGCATTCAGGAGTTTCTGGCTGCTGTATATGTGTTCCTCTCATTCATCAACAACAATGAGAATCTAATGGCCAAACCTCAATCAACGTCCTGCAACTTTTCTGTGAGGATCAGACACAAGCGTAAAGTTACCTTCTACAAGAGTGCTGTGGATAAAGCCTTACAAAGTGAGACAGGAAACCTGGACCTGTTCCTCCGCTTCGTTCTGGGCCTCTCACTGGAGTCCAATCAGAAGCACTTACGAGGTCTACTGACAAAGACAAGAAGCAGCTCACAGAGCCATGAAGAAACAGTCAAGTACATCAAGGAGAAGATCAGGGAGAATCCCTCTCCAGAGAGGTGCATCAATCTGTTCCACTGTCTGAATGAACTGAATGACCATTCTCTAGTGGAGGAGATCCAAAGCTACCTGAGCTCAGGAAGTCTCTCAGAAGATGAACTGTCACCTGCACAGTGGTCAGCTCTGGTCTTTGTTTTGCTGACTTCAGAAAAGGAGCTGGATGTGTTTGACCTGACGAAATACTCCAGATCAGAGGAAGGTCTTCTGAGGCTGCTGCCAGTGGTCAAAGCCTCCAGAGCTGCTCTGTGAGTAAATAAAATGACATTTAAGTACTAATCATCAGGAAGAAATATTCAGTTTAGAGAAATATATGTATTATTGAAAAACATATTGAATCAATGCATTGATGTTCACATTAGTATAACAATATGACCATACAATTCTAGGAGACGGAAGATGAATATGTATGTTGTTTAAGAGAATAAACCAAATGCATCTGCCATTGTCCTTCTACACTACTGGTGTTAAATTAACAGTGTGTTTGTGAAATCATGATGATCTCTCTGTCAGGCTGTCAGGCTGTGGAGTCACAGAGGAAGGCTGTGCTTCTCTGGTCTCAGCTCTGAAGTCAAACCCCTCACACCTGAGAGGCTGGATCTGAGTAACAATGACCTGAAGGATTCAGGAGTGAAGCTGCTCTCTGCTGGACTGGGGAATCCCCACTGTAAACTGGAGACTCTGAGGTCAGTATTCCTGTAGTTGGTCAACAAGTGATAACTGTTCACCAGATCCACATGTGTTTACCAGGAACACATAGTCCACACCGTATGTGTTTGGACAGTGAAGTTCACAGTTTTAAATTTGGTGCTATGCTCCAGCATTTTGGATTTGAGATATAATGTTTCATTTTAGGCAACAGTACAGAATGTCACCTTTTAGTTAGAGGTATTCATACATATATATTTTACCGTTTAGTAATGAAAGCACTTAATGTATTAAATTAATTTGTCCAAATAATTACGACTTTTTCAAATGGGAGAACTACATACATTAGGATAAAAAAATAATATATATATATATATATATATATTATTATTTTTATCCTAATGTATGTAGTTCTCCCATTTGAAAAAAGTCGTAATTATTTGGACAAATTAATTTAGTCAAAAGTTTAGTATTTGGTCCCATATTCCTTACCCACAGTGATTACATCAAGCTTGTGATTCTACAAACTTGTTGAATACATTTGCAGTTTGTCTTGGTTGTGTTTTTGGATGATGTTTTTCCCAATAGAAACTGAATGGTGAATAATGTCCTGTCATTTTGGAGTCACTTCACTTGTATTGTCAGTAAAAATAGAAGATGTTTCTGAACACTTCTACATTCATGTGGATGCTACCAAATACTAAATTTTTGACTACTTTAATACACTGTAAGTGAATTGGTCAAAATACTTATGACTTCTTCAAATGGGATACTAGATACATAAAGTACTTTAATTTCTAAATGGTGAAACAGATATGTATTAAAATACCGTCAAATAAAAGGTGACATTATATACTGTCACCTCATATGAAACATTTGATCTCAAATCCGAAATGCTGGAGTACAGAGCCACATTTAAAATGTTAGCTTCACTGTCAAAATAGATATGGTGTGGACTGTATACTCAATACAATCTAAATCTGATACCTCACTGTCTGTCTTTTGACTGATACTGCTTTTTAAACTGCTCTGGTCAGTATACTCAAATATTTGTAATATGCATTTTTCTATCTACAAGCAATACTTTGATCATTTGTCATTTCTAATAATGAAACATTCATTTATGAATAGATATGGCAGGTTTCAGGACACTGATATATCTGAATATGTTGAAAAAAATATACTGCCACTATTTTGACCACCAAAGAATAGCAGTGTGGTTTTAATATGATTTGACTCTTTGCAGGCTGTCAGGCTGTCTAGTCACAGAGGAAGGCTGTGCTTCTCTGGTCTCAGCTCTGAAGTCAAACCCCTCACACCTGAGAGAGCTGGACCTGAGCTACAATCACCCAGGAGACTCAGGAGTCAGACTGCTCTCTGCTGGACTGGAGGATCCACACTGCAGACTGGAGAAACTCAAGTATGTAGAGGGTTTATGTCAATGTTCATATCAGACATGTTGGAGTTATCAGGCTAGTTAAGACAAACATTCTGACCACCACTTGGACTAAGTTATATAAAGACTGTGTGTGTGTGTGTGTGTGTGTGTGTGTGTTGGTCCAGTGTGTTTGTGTGTCCAGTGTGTGTGTGTGTCCAGTGTGTGTGTGTGTATGTGTGTGTGTGTCCAGTGCGTGAGTGTGTGTGTGTGTTTGTGGGTCCAGTGTGTGTGTGTGTGTCCAGTGTGTGTCCTGATACACGTGCACACACACACACACACACACACTCACACACACACACCCACACTGGACAAACACACAAACTGGACACACACACACACACACACACACACACACTACACACACACACACAATGGACACACAAACACACTGGATACACGAACACACACACTGGACACACACTGGACACACACACACTCACACACTGGACACACACACACACACACACAGAGTGGACACACACACACACAAACACACTGGACACACACTGGACAGACACACACACACACACACACACACACACACACACACATGGACACACACATACACACTGGACACACACACACACAAACTGGACACGCACACACACACTGGACATATACACACAAAGGACACACACACACACACACACTGGACACACACACACTTGACACACATACACACACACACTGGTCCCAGACACACAAAAAGGAAACACACACACAAATACACACACACACAGACAGTGGACACACACACACACACACACTGGACACACACACACACACACACACACACACTGGACACACACACACTTGACACACATACACACACAAACTGGACACACACACACACACACACACACACACTGGTCCAAGACACACAAAAGGAAACACACACACACAAATACACGCACACAGACACACACACACACACAATGGACCCACACACACACACTGGACACACACACACACTCACACACAAAGGACACACACACACACACACACACACTGGACACACACGTACACTGGACAAACACACACACACCTACACACACACACAGGACACACACACACACTGGACACACACACAAACACACTGGACACACACTGGACTCACACACACACACACTGGACACACAGACACTCACATACACACACACACTGGACATACACACACTTGACACACATACACACACAAACTGGACACACACACACACAAACACACACACACACACACACACACTGGTCCCAGACACACGAAAAGGAAACACACACACAAATACACACACACACACACAGACACACATACACACTGGACCCACACACACACACTGGACACACACACACACTGGACACACACACCGTACACACACACTGGACACATACACACAAAGGACACACACACACACACACTGGCCCCACACACACACACACAAAGGAATCACACAGAGTGGAAACAAACACACACACACACACAAACACTGTACACACTAGACACAGACAAAGTTACATGCTGACTGTGTGTGTGTGTGTGTGTGTGTGTGTGTGTGTGTGTGTGTGTGTGTGTGTGTGTGTGTGTGTGTGTGTGTGTGTGTGTGTGTGTGAGTTCAGGTGTATCCCTCAATGACTGTCTGTTCTTCTGCTTACCGCTACAGTGTGGAACATGCTGGAGAGAACACAATGAAACCTGGACTTAGAAAATGTGAGTGTTGACTGCTGTGAAGAATATGACTAAGAATAAGTCTTAATTCAAGTGAAGTCAAAGTCAAAGACCACCATCATTACTTACTTGGTCATATTCAATATCAGCTGTAGTTCTACAGAAGCACAAATCAGGGACACCAAAGTTTACAAAGAGTTGCTTTGACAATGTGTGTGTGTGTGTGGCGTGTTTGTGTTACTTTAGAAATGTGTGTGTGTGTGTGTTCATGCATGCATGCATGAAGGTGTGTGTGTGTGTGTGTGTGTGTTCAGAGTGTATGTGTGTTCAAGATGTGTGTGTGTGTATGTAATTAATGTCTGTGTGTGTGTGTGTGTTCGTGTTCGTGTTACGTTAGAAATGTGTGTTTGTGTGTGTTCAGGATGTGTGTGTGTGTGTGTGTGTGTGTGTGTGTGTGTGTGTGTGTGTGTAATTAAACGGAATAAGTGTGTTTTATATTACCATACAGTATAACATATGATCATTGAACAAGTCTCAAGTTACCTTAACTTCTCCTTTTGATACCTAGAAACATCTACATTAAATGAATTAGTGAAAGTGAGTTAACATTCTAATGTGAATGATGATGATTTCTAATATTGTGTCTGGTTTCATCCATCAGATGTCTGTGATCTCACACTGGACCCAAACACAGTAAACACATTCCTCTCTCTGTCTGAGGAGAACAGAAAGGTGTCACATAGGAGAGAGGAGCAGCCGTATCCTGATCACCCAGAGAGATTTGAGTACTGTGGACAGGTGCTGTGTAGAGAGGGTCTGACTGGACGCTGTTACTGGGAGGTAGAGTGGAGTGGGGGAGGGGTTGAAATAGGAGTGACATATAAAGGAATCAGCAGGGAGAGGATGGGGTAGTGACTGTGTGATTGGATACAATGACAAGTCCTGGAGTCTGTTCTGCTTTGACAACAGTTACTCTGCCTGTCACAATAATAAGTCCACTACCATAGACGTCCCCTCCTCCAGCTCCCACAGAGTAGGAGTGTATCTGGACAGGCCAGCCGGCACTCTGTCCTTCTACAGTCTCCTCTGACACACTGACCCACCTGAACACATTCCACTCCACATTCACTGAGCCCCTCTATCCAGGGTTTAGGGTTCATGATGTTGACTCCTCAGTGTCCCTGTAAATAATAACCATGGTAACACTGACACACACACACACACACACACACACTCTGGACAAACACACTGGACACACACACACACACACACTGTATACACACACACACTGGACACACACACACACACACACTAGACACACACACACACACTAGACACACACAAACACACTAGACACACACACACACACAACACACACACACTGGACACACACACACTGGACACACACACTGGGGACACACACACTGAACACACACACTGGATACACACAAAATGGACACACACACACATGAACACACACACACACACACTGGACACACACTGAACACACATACACACTAGACACACACACACACTGAACACACACACACACACACACACACTGGACACACATACACACTGGACACACACACACACACACACACACACTGGACAAACACACACACTGGACACACACTTGACACACTCACACTGGACACACACACTGGACACACACACACACACTAGACACACACACACACACACACACACACAATGTACACACAGACACACTGGACATACACACACACACTGGACAAACACACACACTGGACACACACACACTGGAAACACACACACTGGACACACACACACACACTGGACACACACAAACTAGACACACACACACACACTGTACACACACACACACACTGGACACACACACACACACTGGACACACACACACACTGGACACACACACATACAATGTACACACACACACACACTGGACACACAGACACACTAGACACACACACACACACACACACACACATACTGGACACTGTGTTATAATGGACCTTATGCTTGTTATGTCACCTCTGTAACCAGTTATCAAACATACTGACCTTTCTGACCCTATCCCATGGCCCTACATTCTACAACTGAACATTTAAATACCTCTATGAGTTTTGCTTAGTGTCCATTTACTTATGTATTTGCTGTATATTGGAATTGTGCCGCAGAGCATCATGGGGGTTTGTATGTGTTGAAATGATCACGTTCCAGATAAATGGTTGAACTGATTCCTGTCTCCTGTCTCATCATTATTGAATTGTTATACAGACGTGGTTATGAAACCAACGAGACATAACAAAAGATTGGTGATGAGTAAGTCTGAATCTACAGGAACTATTCTGTCTGGAAGAAGTGGGTTTTAACAACTGTTTAAAACTGTTATTTTCTGTGGTCCAGTCTAGGCTAATGTTAGCACAGTGTATTGCTAGCAGAGGCAAGTGCATAGTCGAGCTAGCTAAGAGAGAGTTAACATCATACATACATCATTTACATTTTAGTCATTTAGCAGACGCTCTTATCCAGAGTGACTTACAGGAGCAATTAGGGTTAAATGCCTTGCTCAAGGGCACATTTACGTCATTTAGCAGACGCTCTTGTCCAGAGCGACTCACAAATTGATGCATTCACCCTATAGCCAGTGGGATAACCACTTTACAATTTTTTGGGGGGGGGGTAGAAGGATTACTTTATCCTATCCCAGGTATTCCTATAACATCGTCATGATTGGCAGAAAAGGACTGGAGACGGACGTTGGAACGGGAAAACAATTTGATTAAAAAGGGAGGAATATACATTGATTGAAGGAAAGGACATTTATTCAACTGTGAAGACAAACCTTTTATTTAAATCTGCTAAATGAGTGAAATTAGTAGGAAACGTCAGTGAGTGAAGTGAATGAAGATCATGTGACTGAGGAAAATATTGCTGTGGTTGAGGACAATATTGAAGTGAGTGACAATCAGGAGCTTATTGAGAAAGGAAAAATTATTGGAATTGTTGGAAATATTGGACAATTTGATGAAAGTATTGAGCAGTGGAGCTCATATACAGAACGGTTTGAATATTTTGTTCTTGTAAATGACATGGATGAGGACAACATTGTGCCTACATGTTTTAGTGTAATGGGGCCAAAGACATTTAATTTACTAGGCAGCCTGCTACAGCCAGACAGAACAGGTAATAAGACGTATGGGGATATTGTGGAGATTCTTAAAGGACATTTTTCACCAGAACCACTAGTTAATGCTGAAAGGTTCAGGTTCCACAGGAGACATCAGGAAGAGGGAGAATCAGTAACAATGTTTGCTGCTGCATTAAAGAAACTACCAGAACACTGAGAGTTTAATGCTGTTCTAAATGACATCATTAGAGACAGACTAGTATGTGGGCTACGGAGTGAAGCTACACAAAAGAGACTGTTGACTGAAAGTCATCTGACCTTGGCAAAGGACATTGAAATCAGTGTGTCCATGGAACTAGCTGCTAAAGAGGCTCACCAGTTGAGTTCATCAGGAACTTAGTGGGTTCATCTAACAATCCTAATCACCAGCTGATACATTGTAATCACCTTACACCTAAAAAACATAATTTAATGAAAATCTTAACCTCTCTGTGTGATCTATGTAATCAAGGTGCCTTGGGCTCCTTTAATCATATGTACTGGGAGTGACCAGGGGTCATTGTTTTGGAAAGTGATACCCTCTGTCTTATCTGCTGTAGTGGATATCATCATACTTTGTTCCCCAAAACTGTTATCACTTAATGATAATTCACCACTATCATTACAGAAAATACGTATAATGTTGTCAGGTTGGACAGCAGCTAAAAATATGTTGGAACTAAGATGGCAACCACCACACCTCATTGGATCAGCACTTTTATAGATATTATTTATTTAGAACTATCCACTGCTAGGATCCATGGGGCCAAACAACAACTGACACACCTTCCACTTCAACCAGCGCACCTCGTGTTAAAGACTTACACAGGTGAATCTGTCGCTGTGAGAGGCATCACTGATGTCACAGTTCAGGTAAACAGACAAACTGAAAAGCTGCCACTCTATGTTGTGAAAGGAGACTATGCATCACTACTGGGATGTTCATAGATGGAGAAAATCACACTGGACTGGCCATCAGTGGATACAATGACACATGGAGACACAGACCTACCTGCCATCTTAAAGAAACATGGAGAAGTCTTTAATGGACAGCTGGGTAGTATGAACGACATTACAGGGAAGCTTAGCATTAAGTCAGACAGCAAACCAACGTTTCTGAAAGCAGGACCTGTACCTTATGCTATCAGACCAAAAGTCAAGGCTGACTTGGAGGCTTTAGTTAAGAACAAAGTACTGGAGCCGGTCAGCATGAGTGAATGCATGAGCAACACCCATCTATCAGTCCTTAACACTAGAACCGCCTGTTCTTTCAGCATATAAGAACCCGCTAGAGAAAGTTGACAGGCGTCTACTTTAGCAAATGCATCAGATGCATATCAACCAGCAAGGTGCAAGGTGTGCAAACATGGTTTGTTAAATAAACGCTTGATAAATAGTGCATCATATATTGTAAAGAATTAATTGCATGAAGAAATATTAGTGGAAATATATCAATAAAAAAATAACAACAATAGTTAATTCGACAAAATAAAAATAAATCGGCCTATATCCTATTTCTGTTTCCCTTACAATAAAAACATTACAGCATAATAAATTTGATCAACTTTATTTGTAGATTCATTAATGTAATAGAGTTTTAGTACTTAATAAAGTCCATTTACAGTTTATTTTGACAAAGTACAAATCAAAAAAAGTATTATAATAATAATATAACTAGCCAGGTGTTCAGGTGAAATGATTTGCTGTATTCCTAAACAAAAGCACCAGTGCATTAACAATTGCATAAATAAATATTTGTGGAAATATATTTATGACAAGATATAAAAACAATAATGTGTTGATTGTATCAGACACTGTACCGAGCCTTTACACATGAACCAATCACGTCTTCTCTTTATGGTTCGGTTCCACAAACAAATCAAATCGGTTGCCCTGCACACAGTTTTCATGGG
Organism: Coregonus clupeaformis; assembly: GCF_020615455.1. NCBI lineage: Eukaryota > Metazoa > Chordata > Actinopteri > Salmoniformes > Salmonidae > Coregonus > Coregonus clupeaformis. The sequence continues at coordinate 134,958 of NW_025534189.1, read as the reverse complement.
CCTTGTTTGGTGTGCACCTGCTGTCTTGACATTGTGTATTTTTCCCCAGTGGGAGCTGTGGTGCTTGGGGAAGAGGGAGAACAGGACCTGCTGTCTTGGCATTGTGTATTTTTCCCCAGTGGGAGCTGTGGTGCTTGGGGAAGAGGGAGAGCAGGACCTGCTGTCTTGACATTGTGTCTTTTTCCCCAGTGGGAGCTGTGGTGCTTGGGGAAGAGGGAGAACAGGACCTGCTGTCTTGACATTGTGTATTTTTCCCCAGTGGGAGCTGTGGTGCTTGGGGAAGAGGGAGAACAGGACCTGCTGTCTTGACATTGTGTATTTTTACCCAGTGGGAGCTGTGGTGCTTGGGGAAGAGGGAGAGCAGGACCTGCTGTCTTGGCGGCCTGCTTGGTGACTGTAGCTTCTTTCTCTGCGTTCATGTGGTTCTCACCAAGCTCACATGCCAGATCCATGATGAAATGTCTCCTGCTGACTGTCTTGTCAAGGCATTGCTTGTACAACACGTGTTGATAGCAGTCATGTCGAGCACATTGTAGAACACCTCAACAGGCCAGAGGAGAATACCCCTTTTACAGTTTACAGTCAACAGGCCAGAGGAGAGTACCCCCTTTTACAGAGTACAGTCAACAGGCCAGAGGAGAGTACCCCCTTTACAGAGTACAGTCAACAGGCCAGAGGAGAGTACCCCCTTTTACAGAGTACAGTCAACAGGCCAGAGGAGAGTACCCCCTTTTACAGAGTACAGTCAACAGGCCAGAGGAGAGTACCCCCTTTTACAGAGTACAGTCAACAGGCCAGAGGAGAGTACCCCCTTTTACAGAGTACAGTCAACAGTCCAGAGGAGAGTACCCCCTTTTACAGAGTACAGTCAACAGGCCAGAGGAGAGTACCCCTTTTACAGAGTACAGTCAACAGGCCAGAGGAGAGTACCCCCTTTTACAGAGTACAGTCAACAGGCCAGAGGAGAGTACCCCCTTTTACAGAGTACAGTCAACAGGCCAGAGGAGAGTACCCCTTTTACAGAGTACAGTCAACAGGCCAGAGGAGAGTACCCCCTTTTACAGAGTACAGTCAACAGGCCAGAGGAGAGTACCCCCTTTTACAGAGTACAGTCAACAGGCCAGAGGAGAGTACCCCCTTTTACAGAGTACAGTCAACAGGCCAGAGGAGAGTACCCCCTTTTACAGAGTACAGTCAACAGGTCAGAGGAGAGTACCCCCTTTTACAGAGTACAGTCAACAGGCCAGAGGAGAGTACCCCCTTTTACAGAGTACAGTCAACAGGACAGAGGAGAGTACCCCCTTTTACAGAGTACAGTCAACAGGACAGAGGAGAGTACCCCCTTTTACAGAGTACAGTCTGGAAATCTGGTCTAGCATCCACACCAAGCTTTAACATACAATAAAATAGAATAGAATAGGTTATAATTATATAGAATGATAATACTAATAGTACTAATATGAATGTAATATAATAAAAGGGGATCCTATTTGGTGTTTGGCAGATGGGAAGGCAATCTGTATATGGTAGAGATACTGTATATACCTTTGTGTGATTGTAGTCTGTCACTGTCTCCGGTTTCTTCTTCTGGTCACTGCCGGTGGCAACAGTGGGGTGCATGGTGCTGAGGAAGCTAACACTTATTTATTTAACATCTGAACACCGTGAGTGTTGCTTTACCACTCTCCATCACACCGTGAGTGTTGCTTTACCACGCTCCATCACCAGTGGCGGCTCCTGAAAAAATTCTCAGGGGGGCAATTTTTCTGATGATTTAGGTGACCTACACACATTTTAAAAAAGATATGTCCAGCAACAACATGAAGACAGGGGCAGCATATAAGTCAATACCAGAAGCATTTATTGACTGATCTCAAAAGTGTTGGCTTACCAGGGTTGGTGGAGCCTCAGTTTCATCTTTGCCTCGCAAAGCTAACTCAAACACTCCGCAAAACTTCACACACTGGATTAGCCGGCTGAGGATGTGGCGGTTCTTGCTAATGTCGTAGTAAATATATTTGTTATAGTGAATATGGAATATGATATGTTGAGTAAAATGTTGTGCTAAGATCTATTTAGGTCAGGAGCTGGTTATAAGTTCTGTTCCTATCCAATAACAATGGACAAAAGGGTCCTATCTTGTCAGCCTTGTCAGCAGGTGGCCAAGGACAACACCCACGCCATAGGCCTCTCAGTTCTTCCAACTCACGAGTTCTTGCTCTGAGGACACACACACACACACACAAACACACACACACACACACATCATCACTGTTAAACACACACACACACACACACACACACACACATCATCACTGTTAAACACACACACACACACACAAAAATCCCCTCTCTTAGGCTGAACATTTGAAGACAGAGAACCCGACTCAGAGCCAATGCAACAGTGACAGTAGCCTGGAGGGGACCTCGCCCAACTCATCAGGACCAATCAGAAGATCAGAACTACTAGATTCAACCTACTTCATTTATTGCATAAAATGTCTGCACACAATGTTTCGGGGCTCTCTTCAGATAATAATAATAATAATAATAATAATAATAATAATATGCCATTTAGCAGACGCTTTTATCCAAAGCGACTTACAGTCATGCGTGCATACATTTTTGTGTATGGGTGGTCCCGGGGATCGAACCCACTACCTTGGCGTTACAAGCGCAGTGCTCTACCAGCTGAGCTACAGAAAGTGGATACTCATGGATGCGCATCGCAATTGTAAAATGTCAACACAATTGGAGACACCACGTCATTTTTGGAGACATGTTATTGACAGTAAACTATTGTAGATGCGACTGCTAACTAAATAAAACATTTTAGCTGGCTAGCTAATCATCTTAGCTAAATGTGGGGCAAACAATTCAGTTATTTACCGTTAATTTGAGGGATTGGGGTGAAAGAAATCGAGTTACATAGTGATACTTTACGATATACTGTATTGACAATATCGCAATATTTTAGCGCTAGTTGGCTGTACCTGCACCAAAACACCATTATTGTTCCTTCATAGCTTGTTCTCAATCTTTTCACATTGGGAGCCAATTTGTTTTCAGCACTTTTATTTCCATGACTGATCAAAACTCGTTCTCATGGCTTTCTGATCCCTCTGCAACAGACATATGGTGCGCAATAAAATCACAGTATCGAATCGCAATACGTATAGAATCATGAGACTCGCAGTCGCAATGCATATATCTTATCGTGAGGTCCCTGGCAATTCCCAGCCCAAGTTCATTTGCCACAACAAATCTCTTCGCTAGCAAACGCGATGTCTTCTACAAAACGGCAATGTGTCTCCAGCAATGTTTACTTTTTTGACGTTCTATGGCATCTCCACTTTCCAAGCATATATGACCACATGTAATATTTTGGTAAGTGATGCAAATAGTGAACTATGTAGGGCCAGGATGTAAAATATATGTAGCTGCAGCAATTTCTCTTATCTGATATGGTAAGTAATGGGGCTTAATGTATAGCTCCCTAAGAGTTTGACGAACGGGTCCGTGCACGCGATTCCAGATATCTTTACCTCTGAATAAATTGCCTTTATTATACCATATCCACCCTGTCCAAAGTCTCTACTTGGTCTCAGTTCTCCAGTAAACTTGTGATTATCAACACTAACCTCATCGTTGTGGCGGCGGACAGCTAGCCTGTATCCCTCATCCAGTTGAGTGGCAATGTAATTTTTTTCGCTCAGTACTAACTTTTTGGAAAATCCTCGGGTGTAGGACTTTCCGCCTTTAGTAGAAACCTGTTGAATTATTAAATTTGGTCTGGGAGGTCCTAATTGTTTCGTTGCCAATTTATCTTCATTTGTTCGCCGACAAAAAGGAACTTCTTTCAAAGACACAATCCGCTCTTTTCAAAGTTACGTTCATGGTTACGTTACGTATGACGAAAGCGCGTAAGTGCAAGCCCTCAGACACCCATAGAGATTGTATTGAAAGCTCGGAAATTTGAAAAAAATAGATTTTACATGGGAGTCTATGACAGACTTCTGGGCGATTTTCAACCTGACTGAAATCGCCCCAAAAGGGGGGGGAGCCATTTGAAGCACGACTTTAGCCTGATTCGACATTTAGTGGCAGTGTGGCACTGTGGCAGATCAGACGTATAGATTACAACACTGATAACTACTGTTGCCGTGATATAATTGATTAGAAAAAAAATCCCTTCCTTTTCCCGTTTGGCAGTGCGTCGCCCATATCGCCCTATTGAACAGGCCGCCCCTGTCCATCACACCGTGAGTGTTGCTTTACCACGCTCCATCACACCGTGAGTGTTGCTTTACCACTCTCCATCACACCGTGAGTGTTGCTTTACCACTCTCCATCACACCGTGAGTGTGCTTTACCACTCTCCATCACACCGTGAGTGTTGCTTTACCACTCTCCATCACACCGTGAGTGTTGCTTTACCACTCTCCATCACACCGTGAGTGTTGCTTTACCACTCTCCATCACACCGTGAGTGTTGCTTACCACTCTCCATCACACTGTGAGTGTTGCTTTACCACTCTCCATCACACCGTGAGTGTTGCTTTACCACTCTCCATCACACAGTGAGTGTTGCTTTACCACTCTCCATCACACCGTGAGTGTTGCTTTACCACTCTCCATCACACTGTGAGTGTTGCTTACCACTCTCCATCACACCGTGAGTGTTGCTTTACCACTCTCCATCACACCGTGAGTGTTGCTTTACCACTCTCCATCACACTGTGAGTGTTGCTTTACCACTCTCCATCACACCGTGAGTGTTGCTTTACCACTCTCCATCACACCGTGAGTGTTGCTTTACCAGCAGCTTCTGCCTTTGTTTGTTCACTGTTCCGAGCAGCTAGTCTTCTTTACGTTCTGGTTCAGCTCAGCCCCATCCCCACCCTGATAATCAAGTGTTTTATTGGTATCTTCCACTAGATGGCAGTAAACACCTGCTGTAACTAGACTTTGCAACAGTATGTGTTCGGTTTCTTGGTCCTGGTGACTCCTGGGCCCTTATTCATAAAGGCAGTGTCTCAGAGGAGGAGTGCTGATCTAGGATCAGGTCCCCCCTGTCCATTTAATCTTATTCATTATGATCTAAAAGGCAAAACTGATCCCAGATCAGTACTCCTACTCTTTATGAATACTGTCACAGGTGACTCCTCAAGATGAGGCTCATGATTTATAAGTTATATTCTTTAAGAATCAGTTAACATCATTAAATGAACTGCTTTGCCATGAACAGATCTGTGAGGTCTTAACTTAAAGGTGCTATGTAGACCTTATGGTTATTTTAATGGGGTTGAACATTCATCCCATCAGATTGTGTGTATTTATGAGTTCAGAAAAATACTGACTTGGAAGCATCTCTCTGACCTCACCCTGCTGAAACACACCCAAGTAAAGACCACATAGCTACAATTATATGCTTTTCTGTTTTTACCCACTTTTACAGCCAATGAATGGACTGGTATCAATATGAATCAGTGGAATAAACAGACTAGTTAACCATGAATAATGTTTCCATATCTTGCACTACTCATCTCATATGTATATACTGCATTCTATTCTATAATATTCTACTGTATCTTAGTCCATGCCGCTCTGTCATTGCTTGTCCATATATGTATATATTCTTAAATCCCATTCCTTACTAGTTTTGTGTGTATTGGGTATATGTGAAATTGTTAGATATTACTGCACTGTCGGAGCTAGAAGAACAAGCATTTCGCTACACCCGCTATAACATCTGCTAAACACGTGTATGTGACAAATAAAAAAAATGTGATTTGATTTGATGAGGACTGTTATTTATTTAATCAATTGTAGAATGCTGTAACGTAACAAAATGTGGAAAAGGTCAAGGGGTCAGAATCCTTTCTGAATGCCCTGTATCCTCCTCTTTCTACCTGGTTTCCTTTTCCTCTGTCAACCACCAGCCTCTCATCTCCAAGACAAATGAATGAGGTGAGAAAAGGAAGAGGTGGATGTACTGAGGCGGCAGGTATTTAAGGGGTTCAGTCGCAGCACTAGCCGGGACTCCGGACTAATCACTAATTCTTACTCTGAATGTATCCTGCAGCGCGCAAGGATACCATATTTGAGTGATCTAATGTAGTGCCACATAACTACCTTCATTAGCAGCCAAGCATCGATCAACATGTCACCAGAATAAGACCCTCGATATTTATTGGAAAGGAGCATCAATCTCATCACCTTGTACGTTCACCATAATTTATTATGTAAATAATAATTTACAATGTAAAACAGTTGCTAATTACCGTAATAACACTTCCTCATGCCAATACAATGCAAAACAGTTGCTAATTACCATAATAACACTTCCCCATGCCAATACAATGCATAACAGTTGTTAATTACCGTAATAACACTTCCTCATGCCAATACAATGCAAAACAGTTGTTAATTACCGTAATAACACTTCCTCATGCCAATACAATGCAAAACAGTTGTTAATTACCGTAATAACACTTCCTCATGCCAATACAATGCAAAACAGTTGCTAATTACCGTATTAACACTTCCTCATGCCAATACAATGCAAAACGGTTGCTAATTACCGTAATAACACTTCCCCATGCCAATACAATGCATAACAGTTGTTAATTACCGTAATAACACTTCCTCATGCCAATACAATGCAAAACAGTTGTTAATTACCGTAATAACACTTCCTCATGCCAATACAATGCAAAACAGTTGCTGATTACCGTAATAACACTTCCTCATGCCAATACAATGCAAAACTGTTGCTAATTACCGTAATAACAATTCCTCATGCCAATACAATGTAAAAAAACAGTTGTTAATTACCGTAATAACACTTCCTCATGCCAATACAATGTAAAACAGTTGCTAATTACCGTAATAACCCTTCCTCATGCCAATACAATGCATTTCCAATGGCGGAAAGCAAACATTAATGTACAATGCACTACCAGGACTTATCGGTACAATGCAGCTTGGACGCAGCTACCAAGCTGTCTTCCCACCAGAGTGCCGTCCTACGCTGCATATGATAACAGAGACATTAGTATTCCATAGCAACGAGTTGTTTATGGCAACATCATAGCTACACATTACTCAACCATTGGTCAAGGTCTGCCCACCCTCATCAATGTAATGCAAAGCACCTCTTCTACATGAGGGTGGTCCTCTGTAGCTCAGTTGGTAGAGCACGGCGCTTGTAACGCCAAGGTAGTGGGTTCGATCCCCGTGACCCATACACAAAAAATGTTTTATGCACGCATGACTGTAAGTCGCTTTGGATAAAAGTGTCTGCTAAATGGCATATTATTATTATTATAAAACAACATTAAAAACAATCCCATGATATTATAAACCAAACATTTCCAATCCAATCACAGAAATCAAGCAGTAGACTTGGCAGCAACGCCAATAAAGAAAATCACGTCTACGCCTATTTCTGACGTTTGCCACGCATTTCCAAAAGCTAGCAAATACCTAAATACTACAAGCCCAGCCAGGCTGCCTGTTCTCACCCAGATTCCAAAGAGTTGCAGACGCCTTGATGCTGTGTTGAACCTCCTCAGCAGTCTCTCGTTCCACTCCCCACGGAATTTGCTTGTAAGATCCCTCTCAAATGCCAGTTGAATCAGCTGCCCTTTCCTCCTCTGCAACATGCTCCGTCTGTGCTCACTGAATACGTTTTTCAATGTTGAAAAAGAGTTCTCGCAAGTTGCCGTCGATGCTCCAAATGTTAATCCCAGCTTCAATGCCATCATCACAGTAGACATTGCTGTTAGAGGCCCGGAGAATCTATCTAAAATGCTCTGCATTGTTCATTTTTCTTCTCCAGATTGGGCGATTTCAGTCTGTAGAAACTGGCGTGCGACAGTAAACTCAGTTTCCACAAAATCTCCTGAGATTAAGTCCAGCAGTGGTTCCACTTTTTCCACATCCATAAAGGTTTCATTCTCTGGGTGCAAGGCACACAGGGCCTCAACAAGTTGGCTGTTTCGTTGGTTAAATCTTGCTGACATTTCTCCCAGTACAGCATCCAGAGTGCTGAAAAACAGTCTGTTACACTCCCTCTCATTGTCCTCTTCTAGCTGGCCCATTGTTTTGTTTCGACCACATTTCTTTCAGATTACTACTCACTACTCTTTGCCGTTTGCTTGGAGCGGGGTGTCCGTATGCTTGTATTTCTCCCATAACTCATCAAACTGCATCTGGCTTGCAGCAGTCACTCTCTGCCTTTGAACCACGTGCTACAAAATGTCAGTTTTCTCCCACAAACCTGTGCTGGCTCCTCATCACCGAGGTCGTCAGGCACTAACGGAGGCGTCGGTGCTTGTAATATACTGGCGGTGCTGGGCTCAGCGGCCTTGGCCTCGGTGATTAGCGTCGGCTCAGCGGCCTTGGCCTCTGTGATTAGCGTCGGACCAGCGGCCTTGGCCTCGGTGATTAGCGTCGACCAGCAGCCTTGGCCTCGGTGATTAGCGTCGGCTCAGCGGCCTTGGCCTCGGTGATTAGCGTCGGCGATTAGCGTCGGCTCAGCGGACTTGGCCTCAGTGATTAGTGTCGACCAGCAGTCTTGGCCTCGGTGATTAGCGTCGGCTCAGCGGCCTTGGCCTCGGTGATTAGCGTCGGCTCAGCAGCCTTGGCCTCGGTGATTAGCGTCGGACCAGCGGCCTTGGCCTCGGTGATTAGCGTCGACCAGCAGCCTTGGCCTCGGTGATTAGCGTCGGCTCAGCGGCCTTGGCCTCTGTGATTAGCGTCGGCTCAGCGGCCTTGGCCTCTGTGATTAGCGTCGGCTCAGCGGCCTTGGCCTTGGTGATTAGCGTCGGCTCAGCGGCCTTGGCCTCTGTGATTAGCGTCGGCTCAGCGGCCTTGGCCTCTGTGATTAGTGTCGACCAGCAGCCTTGGCCTCGGTGATTAGCGTCGGCTCAGCGGCCTTGGCCTCTGTGATTAGCGTCGGACCAGCGGCCTTGGCCTCGGTGATTAGTGTCGACCAGCAGCCTTGGCCTCGGTGATTAGCGTCGGCTCAGCAGCCTTGGCCTCTGTGATTAGCGTCGGACCAGCGGCCTTGGCCTCGGTGATTAGCGTCGGACCAGCGGCCTTGGCCTCTGTGATTAGCGTCGGCTCAGCAGCCTTGCCTTTGGCCTCTATGTGGCAGGCTTCTCCTCCTCCCCCCCGCTTTGATCCGATGCTGCCGTTGTGCCCTGGCGAAGCCACTTTCTAATATCCATCATACTATCAGCTACCTACCTAACTGTTAACATTAGCTAAATTCCATCCAGCTGCGTGGTGAATGTTTTGTTTTTTTGTAGTACGTACATTTGAAAGTAAACCTAAACGGTCAAATTGACCCCGCCCTAACCGGTAAAATGTGTATGACGTAGGTATGATGCGTGCAAGGGATTTGCATGAATGAAGCATACACAACAAATGGGTTGGGCATGACGGAGGGGGCAGATTGTGGGACAGAATATGGATACAGAACTGAGGAGGCACAATATTCCAACTAAGGGGGCATTGCCCCCTTCTGGCCCCTGGTGGCGCCGGGCCTGCACTTAACAGGCACTATAGATGTTTGTTTTATTTGACCTCTTGAGATGGAAAACATGTCTATTAAATTGAACATGTAGGGGAGACCGGAGATGGTTGTAACACTTTTCACCTTTTTGTCAGTTTCTCAGAGATCCTTTATGGTGGTGTGTCCAAAACGTGATACAAACAACCTACGTCTGTCCTTTACAAATTGGTGTGGTTATTATATATGTAAATCAAACTGCAAATGAATGGTGTTGTCTTAACTACAAGGAGTGAAGTGTTCCAGTTTACCCCATGGTCTGGCTGAATTGGAACAGTGCTTGGGCTGAATTGGAACAGAATGAAAAAGGGCATAGATCATGACATGCAACTAAATATTGTACAACTTTATTGAGACCATGAGAGCAACATTGCCATGTTCAACATTTCATTTGGCAGAAATAACAAAAATATAACAAATAAATATTGTATTATTTTCCCCTCCACTAAATGGTCTTTCTCAACCAAACAACATCTAGGCAAAACTAAACACCTGAACGTTTGTGGTGTGTGTGTGCGTTTGTGTGTCTGTATGTGCGTGTCTGTCTGTGTGTGTGTGTGTCTGTATGTGTGTGTCTGTGTGTGTGTGTGTGTCTGTATGTGTGTGTGTGTGTGTGACTGAATGTTGGACATGTTCATTTAATCAGAGTCACAGTTGTGACAGTGGTATGGCTGTCCTGGGGTTCAGGCTTGGTGACAGTGGTATGGCTGTCCTGGGGTTCAGGCTTGGTGACAGTGGTATGGCTGTCCTGGGGTTCAGGCTTGGTGACAGTGGTATGGCTGTCCTGGGGTTCAGGCTTGGTGACAGTGGTATGGCTGTCCTGGGGTTCAGGCTTGGTGACAGTGGTATGGCTGTCCTGGGGTTCAGGCTTGGTGACAGTGGTATGGCTGTCCTGGGGTTCAGGCTTGGTGACAGTGGTATGGCTGTCCTGGGGTTCAGGCTTGGTGACAGTGGTATGGCTGTCCTGGGGTTCAGGCTTGGTGACAGTGGTATGGCTGTCCTGGGTTTCAGGCTTGGTGACAGTGGTATGGCTGTCCTGGGGTTCAGGCTTGGTGACAGTGGTATGGCTGTCCTGGGGTTCAGGCTTGGTGGGCCCATCATTCCCAATACTGCACCCATACCTCCTTGGACATGGAATTGTTAAAGTGCTCCATACACACAATGCCATTTCCCCCTTTTGCATCCTCGTGGCGCTGGGCCTGCATGGGGAACACAGTGAGGGAGAAACTCTCTTCAGCTGGTGGTGCTGATGAGAGAGGGTGTGGTGGACTATACAGGTTGGTCCTCAGGGTGAGCGGTACTGTGGTCAATGTCTCCACCTAGTGGTCAAAAACACAAATGGAACCACTAAAACAATTTGGGAGACAGGGCAATCATATTTCAACTGCAGTAGATATCATTGATGTAAAACCATTGCTATATAACACATGTTCAATATGTTAGGTATTTGAAAATAAACAACAACAAGTTGGGAAGGGGGGACTTGACTACCAAGGGAATGGATTCTTCACAAAACATACTATAGTCCTTTTCCAGGTTAAGACCTCTGGGGACTAAAGTCTCTAAAACATACTATAGTCCTTTTCCAGGTTAAGACCTCTGGGGACTAAAGTCTCTAAAACATACTATAGTCCTTTTCCAGGTTAAGACCTCTGGGGACTAAAGTCTCTAAAACATACTATAGTCCTTTTCCAGGTTAAGACCTCTGGGGACTAAAGTCTCTAAAACATACTATAGTCCTTTTCCAGGTTAAGACCTCTGGGGACTAAAGTCTCTAAAACATACTATAGTCCTTTTCCAGGTTAAGACCTCTGGGGACTAAAGTCTCTAAAACATAATATAGTCCTTTTCCAGGTTAAGACCTCTGGGGACTAAAGTCTCTAAAACATACTATAGTCCTTTTCAGGTTAAGACCTCTGGGGACTAAAGTCTCTAAAACATAATATAGTCCTTTTCCAGGTTAAGACCTCTGGGGACTAAAGTCTCTAAAACATACTATAGTCCTTTTCCAGGTTAAGACCTCTGGGGACTAAAGTCTCTAAAACATACTATAGTCCTTTTCCAGGTTAAGACCTCTGGGGACTAAAGTCTCTAAAACATACTATAGTCCTTTTCCAGGTTAAGACCTCTGGGGACTAAAGTCTCTAAAACATACTATAGTCCTTTTCCAGGTTAAGACCTCTGGGGACTAAAGTCTCTAAAACATACTATAGTCCTTTTCCAGGTTAAGACCTCTGGGGACTAAAGTCTCTAAAACATACTATAGTCCTTTTCCAGGTTAAGACCTCTGGGGACTAAAGTCTCTAAAACATACTATAGTCCTTTTCCAGGTTAAGACCTCTGGGGACTAAAGTCTCTAAAACATACTATAGTCCTTTTCCAGGTTAAGACCTCTGGGGACTAAAGTCTCTAAAACATACTATAGTCCTTTTCCAGGTTAAGACCTCTTAATTGGGGAGGACGGGCTCGTGGTAACGGCTGGAGCGGAATCAGTGGAATGGTATCAATACAATGTTTCAGCACCAAGGACTGCGCACGTCGCTCTACAAAGTGCAGCGGGCAGGAGAGCTCCGCAGGTAGTCAGCCCCATGGACAGCAGCACCAAAGCAGAGATTCATCAAAACTACGCGTGTCAAACTCATTCCACAGAGGGCCAAGTGTTTGCGGGTCTTCGCTCCTCCCTTTTACTTGATTGTTGAATTAAGGTGGCGAATCGCATCTCTGCATTTCTGGCAGACATATCAGTGTGGATGACGGATCACCACCTCAAGCTGAACCTCGGCAAGACGGAGCTGCTCTTCCTCCCGGGGAAGGACTGCCCGTTCCATGATCTCGCCATCACGGTTGACAACTCCGTTGTGTCCTCCTCCCAGAGTGCGAAGAGCCTTGGCGTGACCCTGGACAACACCCTGTCGTTCTCCGCTAACATCAAGGCGGTGACCAAGTTCTCTCACGTCACCCCACTCCTCCGCACACTCCACTGGCTTCCAGTTGAAGCTTGCATCTGCTACAAGACCATGGTGCTTGCCTACGGAGCTGTGAGGGGAACGGCACCTCCGTACCTTCAGGCTCTGATCAGTCCCTACACCCAAACGAGGGCATTGCGTTCATCCACCTCTGGCCTGCTGGCCCCCTACCTCTGCGGAAGCACAGTTCCCGCTCAGCCCAGTCAAAACTGTTCGCTGCTCTGGCACCCCCAATGGTGGAACAAGCTCCCCACGACGCCAGGACAGCGGAGTCATTCACCACCTTCCGGAGACACTTGAAACCCCACCTCTTTAAGGAATACCTGGGATAGGATAAAGTAATCCTTCTACCCCACCTTACCCCCCCCCCAAAAAAAAAGATATATAAATAAATAAATACATTTTTGTAAAGTGGTTATCCCACTGGCTATAAGGTGAATGCACCAATTTGTAAGTCGCTCTGGATAAGAGCGTCTGCTAAATGACGTAAATGTAATGTAAATGTCCTTTTCCAGGTTAAGACCTCTGGGGACTAAAGTCTCTAAAACATACTATAGTCCTTTTCCAGGTTAAGACCTCTGGGGACTAAAGTCTCTAAAACATACTATAGTCCTTTTCCAGGTTAAGACCTCTGGGGACTAAAGTCTCTAATAAAAAGCATGAGCTGGCGCACCCCCAGAGAACATTATTTAGTGTAGAGGTGCTGACTAATGGAGAATGAACTGGAAGATATAAATATATAGAGAGTCTCACACTCTGAATATCAACTGATGTCATGAATGACTGAACCAGGTTATGTAGACAAATGCAATTAGTGCAACCAATGACTATAGTGAGGGGTGTGTCAACTGTGGGACCTTATATAGACAGGTGCCTTTCCAAATCATGTCCTAACAATTGAATTTACCACAGGTGGACTCCAATCAAGTTGTAGAAACAGCTCAAGGATGATCAATGGAAACAGGATGCACCTGGGCTCAATTTAGTGTTTCATAACAAAGGGTCTGAATACTTATGTACATACGTTTTTTTTTCATTTGGAATTTTTATACATTTGCAAACATTTCTATAAACCTGTTTTTCGCTTTGTCATTATGGGGTATTGTGTGTAGATTGATGAGGACATTGTTTTATTTAATCCATTTTATAATAAGGCCATAACGTAACAAAATGTGTAAAAAGTCAAGGGTCACCTCTTTTCCATGTTAAATGTCAATAATAATATGTGTCACTGTTTGTTAAGGCAGTTAGACAGTGCAGCAACACAAGGCCATGTCCCATGTCTCAAACATATTTAGACAGTGCAGCAACACAAGGCCATGTCCCATGTCTCTAACATATTTAGACAGTGCAGCAACACAAGGCCATGTCCGATGTCTCTAACATATTTAGACAGTGCAGCAACACAAGGCCATGTCCCATGTCTCAAACATATTTTGTATTAATTAAAAGTAGTCTATTTGTTGTCTTTCAATCTGTTATTTTGTAAACGTGATAAAGGATCATTGTTGCATCCTAAGATGCTGGGTTATTTTACTGAAGACTCCGAAGCGTACTTATAATAAACTGAACAGAAACCACTAAACACCTTTAACTCCCTTTACCACACCCATTTCACCACTAAACCCCTTTAACTCCCTTTACCACACCCATTTCACCACTAAACACCTTTAACTCCCTTTTACCACACCCATTCCACCACTAAACACCTTTAACTCCCTTTACCACACCCATTTCACCACTAAACACCTTTAACTCCCTTTACCCCACCCATTTCACCACTAAACACCTTTAACTCCCCTTTACCCCACCCATTTCACCACTAAACACCCTTTAACTCCCTTTACCCCACCCATTTCACCACTAAACCCCTTTAACTCCCCTTTACCCCACCCATTTCACCACTAAACACCTTTAACTCCCTTTACCCCACCCATTTCACCACTAAACACCTTTAACTCCCTTTACCCCACCCATTTCACCACTAAACACCTTTAACTCCTTTACCCCACCCATTTCACCACTAAACACCTTTTTAACTCCCTTTACCCCACCCATTTCACCACTAAACCCCTTTAACTCCCTTTACCACACCCATTTCACCACTAAACACCTTTAACTCCCTTTACCACACCCATTTCACCACTAAACCCCTTTAACTCCCTTTACCCCACCCATTTCACCACTAAACACCTTTAACTCCCTTTACCCCACCCATTTCACCACTAAACCCCTTTAACTCCCTTTACCACACCCATTTCACCACTAAACACCTTTAACTCCCTTTACCACACCCATTTCACCACTAAACACCTTTAACTCCCTTTACCCCACCCATTTCACCACTAAACCCCTTTAACTCCCTTTACCACACCCATTTCACCACTAAACACCTTTAACTTCCTTTACCACACCCATTTCACCACTAAACACCTTTAACTCCCTTTACCACACCCATTTCACCACTAAACACCTTTAACTCCCTTTACCACACCCATTTCACCACTAAACACCTTTAACTCCCTTTACCCCACCCATTTCACCACTAAACACCTTTTAACTTCCTTTACCACACCCATTTCACCACTAAACACCTTTAACTCCCTTTACCACACCCATTTCACCACTAAACACCTTTAACTCCCTTTACCCCACCCATTTCACCACTAAACCCCTTTTAACTCCCTTTACCACACCCATTTCACCACTAAACACCTTTAACTTCCTTTACCACACCCATTTCACCACTAAACACCTTTAACTCCCTTTACCACACCCATTTCACCACTAAACACCTTTAACTCCCTTTACCACACCCATTTCACCACTAAACACCTTTAACTCCCTTTACCCCACCCCTTTCACCACTAAACCCCCTTTAACTCCCTTTACCCCACCCATTTCACCACTAAACACCTTTAACTCCCTTTACCCCACCCATTTCACCACTAAACCCCTTTAACTCCCTTTACCACACCCATTTCACCACTAAACACCTTTAACTCCCTTTACCACACCCATTTCACCACTAAACACCTTTAACTCCCTTTACCCCACCCATTTCACCACTAAACACCTTTAACTCCTTTACCCCACCCATTTCACCACTAAACACCTTTACCTCCCTTTACCCCACCCATTTCACCACTAAACACCTTTAACTCCTTTACCCCACCCATTTCACCACTAAACACCTTTAACTCCCTTTACCCCACCCATTTCACCACTAAACACCTTTAACTCCCTTTACCCCACCCATTTCACCACTAAACACCTTTAACTCCCTTTACCCCACCCATTTCACCACTAAACACCTTTAACTCCCTTTACCCCACCCATTTCACCACTAAACACCTTTAACTCCCTTTACCCCACCCATTTCACCACTAAACCCCTTTAACTCCCTTTACCACACCCATTTCACCACTAAACACCTTTAACTCCCTTTACCACACCCATTTCACCACTAAACACCTTTAACTCCCTTTACCCCACCCATTTCACCACTAAACACCTTTAACTCCCTTTACCCCACCCATTTCACCACTAAACACCTTTAACTCCCTTTACCACACCCATTTCACCACTAAACACCTTTAACTCCCTTTACCACACCCATTTCACCACTAAACACCTTTAACTCCCTTTACCACACCCATTTCACCACTAAACACCTTTAACTCCCTTTACCCCACCCATTTCACCACTAAACACCTTTAACTCCCTTTACCCCACCCATTTCACCACTAAACACCTTTAACTCCCTTTACCCCACCCATTTCACCACTAAACACCTTTAACTCCCTTTAACACACCCATTTTACCACTAAACACCTTTAACTCCCTTTACCCCACCCATTTCACCACTAAACCCCTTTAACTCCCTTTACCACACCCATTTCACCACTAAACACCTTTAACTCCCTTTACCCCACCCATTTCACCACTAAACACCTTTAACTCCCTTTACCCCACCCATTTCACCACTAAACACCTTTAACTCCCTTTACCACACCCATTTCACCACTAAACACCTCAGCATATTTATCGCCCAGCTGTGCAACTGGGTCTGACACATGGTTCACTCTTGACCAATCTAATTTTAGGTGCTGAATCCAGTTTGTCCCCATTATCGTAGGACCCCTTCCCTATTGACACTAATAGGGGTAGTGGTAATACCTGAGCACCACATCTCACTTTAACCTCCAGCTTTCCCAATAACTGAATAGGCTGAGCTGAGTAAGTTCTCAAAACAACATCACATGGTTGCAGTTTATGCTTCTTAAATATGCTGTTGTACAGCTTCGCTGAGATAAAACATGATGTGATACTCTCAACTTCTCTTTTACCAGAACCGAGAAGTTTCCGAGAGGAGACTGTTGGGAAGAGCTATAGGAGAACAGGTTAATTGTAATGGCTGGAATGGAATAAATAAATTATGCGTTAAATACCATTCCATTATTCCATTCCAGTCTTTACAATGAGCCCATCCTCCTATAGCTCCTCCACCAGCCTCCTCTGGTGTGTACGTGCCAGTATGCTGGTGTCCATGTTGCTGTGGAGGTAAATTATATACAGTATATATAAAAAACTAATGCAGCCATTTTTATATCAAATAATTTCAGCGTAACAATTCGTACCTTACTGTGATTGGTTTGAATTAAAATGGTTTTAAAAAATAGCTTCTCTTAGCAAAGAGCAATTTGTCAAGCAAGTATTTTGCTAGGACTGTCTGGGAGTGGTCTGAGTGTGAAGGGGAAAACTGAAAACGAGTTGTTATTGGCTATTGGCTATTAACTCCATCCCACCAAAACACGCTGATTTTTCAGGAGGTCTTTTCAAACAGCTTTTACACTAAAAGGGCTTTATCATAATTTTCACAATTTCACAGTATTATTCCAACCTCAGCTTGAAATATGTATAAAAAAACAGGAAAATCACATTTTTGACAGCACTGGTCCTTTAAGGAAACAATTCTGAACAAAACCCATTTTAAATGAAAAGTAGAGACTTGTCATAAACCATTCGGCTCCATCTCTGTTAAGAGTTGGCTTGTTTGGACCCCTCATAGCCTGGAGTTTTCACTCTCCACCCCTCTCTCTCCTCCTCCTCCCCCTGTCTCCATCCCTCTCTCTCCTCCTCCTCCCCCTGTCTCCATCCCTCTCTCTCTCCTCCCTCCCCCTGTCTCCATCCCTCTCTCTCCTCCTCCTCCTCCCCCTGTCTCCATCCCTCTCTCTCCTCCTCCTCCCCCTGTCTCCATCCCTCTCTCTCCTCCTCCTCCCCTGTCTCCACCCTCTCTCTCCTCCTCCTCCCCTGTCTCCATCCTTCTCTCTCTCCTCCTCCCCCTGTCTCCATCCCTCTCTCTCCTCCTCCCCTGTCTCCACCCTCTCTCTCCTCCTCCTCCCCCTGTCTCCATCCCTCTCTCTCCTCCTCCCCCCTGTCTCCACCCCTCTCTCCTCTCTCCTCCTCCCCCTGTCTCCATCCTTCTCTCTCCTCCTCCCCCCTGTCTCCATCCCTCTCTCTCCTCCTCCCCCTGTCTCCACCCCTCTCTCTCCTCCTCCTCCCCCTGTCTCCATCCCTCTCTCTCCTCCTCCTCCCCTGTCTCCATCCCTCTCTCTCCTCCTCCTCCCCCTGTCTCCACCCCTCTCTCTCCTCCTCCTCCCCCTGTCTCCCACCCCCTCTCTCTCCTCCTCCTCCCCGTCTCCATCCCTCTCTCTCCTCCTCCTCCCCCTGTCTCCACCCCTCTCTCTCCTCCTCCTCCCCGTGTCTCCATCCCTCTCTCTCCTCCTCCCCCTGTCTCCACCCCTCTCTCTCCTCCTCCTCCCCTGTCTCCATCCCTCTCTCTCCTCCTCCTCCCCCTGTCTCCACCCCTCTCTCTCCTCCTCCTCCCCGTGTCTCCATCCCTCTCTCTCCTCCTCCCCTGTCTCCACCCCTCTCTCTCCTCCTCCTCCCCCTGTCTCCATCCCTCTCTCTCCTCCTCCTCCCCCTGTCTCCATCCCTCTCTCTCCTCCTCCCCTGTCTCCACCCCTCTCTCTCCTCCTCCTCCCCCTGTCTCCATCCCTCTCTCTCTCTCCTCCTCCCCAGTCTCCACCCCTCTCTCCCTCCTCCTCCCCCTGTCTCCACCCCCTCTCTCCTCCTCCTCCCCCTGTCTCCACCCCTCTCTCTCCTCCTCCTCCCCCCTGTCTCCACCCCTCTCTCTCCTCCTCCTCCCCGTCTCCATCCCTCTCTCTCCTCCTCCTCCCCCTGTCTCCACCCCTCTCTCTCCTCCTCCTCCCCTGTCTCCACCCCCTCTCTCCTCCTCCTCCCCATGTCTCCACCCCTCTCTCTCCTCCTCCTCCCCCTGTCTCCACCTCTCTCTCCTCCTCCTCCCCTGTCTCCACCCTCTCTCCTCCTCCTCCCCCTGTCTCCACCCCTCTCTCTCCTCCTCCTCCCCTGTCTCCACCCCTCTCTCTCCTCCTCCTCCCCCTGTCTCCATCCCTCTCTCTCCTCCTCCTCCCCTCTCTCTCCTCCACCTCCCCCCTGTCTCCATCCCTCTCTCTCCTCCTCCTCCCCCTGTCTCCACCCCTCTCTCCTCCTCCTCCCCCCTGTCTCCACCCTCTCTCTCCTCCTCCTCCCCCTGTCTCCACCCCTCTCTCTCCTCCTCCTCCCCCTGTCTCCATCCCTCTCTCTCCTCCTCCTCCCCCTCTCTCCTCCACCTCCCCCTGTCTCCATCCCTCTCTCTCCTCCTCCTCCCCTGTCTCCACCCCTCTCTCTCCTCCTCCTCCCCTGTCTCCATCCCTCTCTCTCCTCCTCCTCCCTCTCTCTCCTCCACCTCCCCCTGTCTCCATCCCTCTCTCTCTCCTCCCTCCCCCTGTCTCCCACCCCTCTCTCTCCTCCTCCTCCCCCTGTCTCCACCCCTCTCTCCTCCTCCTCCCCCTGTCTCCATCCCTCTCTCTCCTCCTCCTCCCCCTCTCTCCTCCACCTCCCCTGTCTCCATCCCCCTCTCTCCTCCTCCTCCCCTGTCTCCACCCCTCTCTCTCTTCCTCCTCCCCTGTCTCCACCCCCTCTCTCTCCTCCTCCTCCCCTCTCTCTCCTCCTCCTCCCCCTCTCTCTCCTCCTCCTCCCCTGTCTCCATCCCTCTCTCTCCTCCTCCTCCCCCTGTCTCCATCCCTCTCTCTCCTCCTCCTCCCCCTGTCTCCACCCCTCTCTCTCCTCCTCCTCCCCCTCTCTCCTCCTCCTCCCCCTCTCTCTCCTCCTCCTCCCCTGTCTCCACCCCTCTCTCTCCTCCTCCTCCCCCTGTCTCCATCCCTCTCTCTCTCCTCCTCCCCTGTCTCCACCCTCTCTCTCCTCATCCTCCCCCTGTCTCCACCCTCTCTCTCCTCCTCCTCCCCTGTCTCCATCCCTCTCTCTCCTCCTCCTCCCCCTGTCTCCATCCCTCTCTCTCTCCTCCTCCCCCTGTCTCCACCCCTCTCTCTCCTCCTCCTCCCCCTGTCTCCACCCCTCTCTCTCCTCCTCCTCCCCCTGTCTCCACCCCCTCTCTCTACTCCTCCTCCCCCTGTCTCCACCCCTCTCTCTCCTCCTCCTCCCCCTGTCTCCACCCCTCTCTCTCCTCCTCCTCCCCTGTCTCCACCCCTCTCTCTACTCCTCCTCCCCTGTCTCCACCCCCTCTCTCTCCTCCTCCCCCTGTCTCCACCCCTCTCTCTCCTCCTCCTCCCCCTGTCTCCACCCCTCTCTCTTGCCCTCCACCCCTGTCTCCACCCTCTCTCTCCTCCTCCTCCCCCTGTCTCCACCCCTCTCTCTCCTCCTCCTCCCCCTGTCTCCACCCCTCTCTCTCCTCCTCCTCCCCCTGTCTCCACCCCTCTCTCTCTCATCCTCCCCTGTCTCCACCCCTCTCTCTCCTCCTCCTCCCCTGTCTCCACCCTCTCTCTCCTCCTCCTCCCCCTGTCTCCACCCCTCTCTCTCCTCCTCCTCCCCTGTCTCCATCCCTCTCTCTCCTCCTCCTCCCCTGTCTCCACCCCTCTCTCTCCTCCTCCTCCCCTGTCTCCACCCCCTCTCTCTACTCCTCCTCCCCTGTCTCCACCCCCTCTCTCTCCTCCTCCTCCCCCTGTCTCCATCCCTCTCTCCTCCTCCTCCCCCTGTCTCCACCCCCTCTCTCTCCTCCTCCTCCCCTGTCTCCACCCCCTCTTTCTACTCCTCCTCCCCCTGTCTCCACCCCTCTCTCTCCTCCTCCTCCCCCTGTCTCCACCCCCTCTCTCTCCTCCTCCTCCCCCTGTCTCCACCCCTCTCTCTCCTCCTCCCCCTCGCTCCATCCCTCTCTCTCCAAGTTGAGGTACGTTGAGAACCTCCTGCCACGAGGAACACGTTTTCTCTTTCTCCTCAATGCTTCCATCCACTCCAATCCACCAGAAGTAGCTTTGTGTGATTTACTTCATGTGAACCATTCCACCTGACCTGAGTGTAACTGTTGCAACACCGGTTTCGTCAGTGCAGGTGGAATGATAACTCTCCTCTCCCACAGCAGACAACGGACTGTATTGATATCTCAGTTCCAGAGCATCTCCTGCGGCTTTACCTTTGATGATGATGATGTCCATCACTTCAGATGAAACCGGGTCGTTTCTGGTGTTTCTCCACACTTGTGCTGAAGTGACTGTAGAAGATGTCTACTTGGCGTGACTCTGTCTTGACCACAGGTAGTGGTAACCTGGAGTCCATCTGACTCTGTCTTGACCACAGGTAGTGGTAACCTGGAGTCCATCTGACTCTGTCTTGACCACAGGTAGTGGTAACCTGGAGTCCATCTGACTCTGTCTTGACCACAGGTAGTGGTAACCTGGAGTCCATCTGGCTCTGTCTTGACCACAGGTAGTGGTAACCTGGAGTCCATCTGACTCTGTCTTGACCACAGGTAGTGGTAACCTGGAGTCCATCTGACTCTGTCTTGACCACAGGTAGTGGTAACCTGGAGTCCATCTGACCCTGTCTTGACCACAGGTAGTGGTAACCTGGAGTCCATCTGCATCACAGGGGTTTGGTGGCACCTTAATTGGGGAGGACGGGCTCATGGTAATGGCTGGAGCGGAATTAGGGGAATGGTATCAAATACATCAAAAACATGGTTTCCATGGTTTCCATGTGTTTGACGCCATTCCATTTGCTCCATTCCAGACATTATTATGAGCCGTCCTCCCCTCAGCAGCCTCCACTGATCTGCATTGCAGTGCAGTTCTGACTTGCGGTACTTGATGTCGTAGGTGTGTGCTGACAACATAGCCTGCCTTTACATTCTGCTGGCAGAAAGTGACAGAATCCTAGTATGAGGTCCAAAGATGCTCGTCAGCGAACAATGATTTGTAAGATGGGTGACCAAGGGCTTCTCATTCTATCTGTGCATTAGTTACTTTCTGCTTCGTTCAATGTCCTTGGTGTGAAAGCCTTTTCTTCACCAGAAGGCATGATATGGGACAAGACTGCTTCCACACCATAGAGACTCACGCTGACCAGCTCCAGTACTTTGTTCTTGACTAAAGTGTCCAAGTCAGCCTTTCTTGGTCTGATGAGTCACTCACCTCAGTGTTCTCTCCTGGTCTAATGAGTCACTCACCTCAGTGTTCTCCTGGTCTGATGAGTCACTCACCTCAGTGTTCTCTTGGTCTGATGAGTCACTCACCTCAGTGTTCTCCTGGTCTGATGAGTCACTCACCTCAGTGTTCTATTGGTCTGATGAGTCACTCACCTCAGTGTTCTCCTGGTCTGATGAGTCACTCACCTCAGTGTTCTCCTGGTCTGATGAGTCACTCACCTCAGTGTTCTCCTGGTCTGATGAGTCACTCACCTCAGTGTTCTCTTGGTCTGATGAGTCACTCACCTCAGTGTTCTCCTGGTCTGATGAGTCACTCATCTCAGTGTTCTCCTGGTCTGATGAGTCACTCACCTCAGTGTTCTCCTGCTCAACAATCTCTTTTTCATTTGTTGGAATGTCTCTGGACAATCCATGTTCTTACACCAGCATGTAGATACTTGATGTCCCACCTTGCGACATGTGACTTGATTTCCCTGTCTCTGATTTTCAGTTGAAACTCTGTGCACTTTTTTTGTGATCAACTTTTTATTTATTTTAAAGGAACACAGACAAGAACAAATAGCAGCAGGAATGGTTATACAGCTAGAGACACAATACTATTAAAATATATATCAGTATATTATGGAAACTAGTTATTGCAGATAAATACAATTATAATAAACCACATATACAATCACCCACCTCAGCTGCATCAGCCCACCCTCCAACCCCTCCTGGGACCAACTCAACCCACCCTCCAACCCCTCCTGGGACCACCCCAACCCACCCTCCAACCCCTCCTGGGACCACCCCCAACCCACCCTCCAACCCCTCCTGGGACCACCCCCAACCCACCCTCCAACCTCCTGGGACCACCCCAACCCACCCTTTAACCCCTCCTGGGACCACCCCCAACCCACCCTCCAACCCTCCTGGGACCACCCCAACCCACCCTCCAACCCTCCTGGGACCACCCCAACCCACCCTCCAACCCCTCCTGGGACCACCCCAACCCACCCTTCAACCCTCCTGGGACCACCCCAACACACCCTCCAACCCCTCCTGGGACCAACCCAACCCACCCTCCAACCCTCCTGGGACCAACCCAACCCACCCAACCTGATCTCCATTAAATTAAATACTAAATCAAGGTACACATTTGCACAAAAAATTATAATGAAAGTTCAATCTGTTGGGTAAAACCCACTACAGGAGTTATTTTATGGTTTCAGCTGCAATTGTTGTTTGGCCCCATGGATCCTAGCAGTGGATAGTTCTAAATAAATGATATCTATAAAAGTGCTGATCCAATGAGGTGTGGTGGTTGCCATCTTAGTTCCAACATCTTTTTAGCTGCTATCCAACCTGACAACATTATATGTCTTTGCTGTAATGACAGTGGTGAATTATCATTCAGTACTAACAGTTTGGGGAACAAGGTATGAGGATACCTCTTTCCAAAACATGTCCCCTGGTCACTCCCAGTACATATAATTAAAAGGAGCCCAAGGCACCTTGATTACATAGATCACACAGAGGAGCAGTTGTGATTTCTATAAAATGATGTTTTCTAGGTGGAAGGTTTACCCTGTGTATGTGATTACAATGTATCAGCTGATAATTAAGATTGTTAGATGAACCCACTAAGTTCCTGATGAACTCAACTGGTGAGCCTCTTTAGCAGCTAGTTCTGTAGACACACTGATTTCATTGTCCTTTGCCAAGGTCAGATGACTTTCAGTCAACAGTCTCTTTTGTGTAGCTTCACTCCGTAGCCCACATACTAGTCTGTCTCTAATGATGTCATTTAGAACAGCATTAAACTCAGTGTTCTGGTAGTTTCTTTAATGCAGCAGCAAACATTGTTACTGATTCTCCCTCTTCCTGATGTCTCCTGTGGAACCTGAACCTTTCAGCATTAACTAGTGGTTCTGGTGAAAAATGTCCTTTATGTATCTCCACCAATATCCCCATACGTCTTATTACCTGTTCTGACTGGCTGTAGCAGGCTGCCTAGTAAATTAAATGTCTTTGGCCCCATTACACTAAAACATGGAGGCACAATGTTGTCCTCATCCATGTCATTTACAAGAACAAATATTCAAACCGTTCTGTATATGAGCTCCACTGCTCAATACTTTCATCAAACTGTCCAATTTTTCCAACAATTTCAATAATTGTTTGTTTCTCAATAAGCTCCTGATTGTCACTCACTTCAATATTGTCCTCAACCAAAGCAATATTTTCCTCAGTCACGTGATCTTCATTCACTTCACTCATTGATGTTTCCTCCTAAGTTCGCTAATTTAGCAGTTTTAAATAAAAGGTTTGTCTTCACAGCTGAATAAATGTCCTATCCTTTAATCACTGTATATTCCTCCTTTTTAATCACGTTGTTTTCCCACTCCGATGTCCGTCTCGAGTCCTTTTCTGCCGTGATGATGTTAACTCCAGTGGTTTTAAAAGTACCCAATTGTCATACTTGAGTAAAAGTAAAGATACCTTAATAGAAAATGACTCAACTAAAAGTGAAAGTCACCCAGTAAAATACTACTTGAGTAAAAGTCTAAAGGAATTTGTTTTTAAATATACTTAAGTATAAAAAATTAATGTAATTGCTAAAATATACTAAAGTATCAAAAGTAAAAGTACAAGTATAAATAATTTCAAATTCCTTACATAAAGCAAACCAGACGATTTTCTTGTTTTTAAAATTTACATTCAGCCAGAGGCAAACTCCAACACTCAGAGAATTTACAAACAAAGCATTTGTGTTTAGTGAGTGCCCCAGATCAGAGGCAGTAGGGATGTTCTCTTGATAAGTGTGTGAATTGGACCATTTTCTGTCCTGCTAAGCATTCAAAATGTAACGAGTACTTTTGGGTGTCAGGGAAAATGTATGGAGTAAAAAGTACATTTTTTCTTTAGGAATGTAGTGAAGTAAAAGTAAAAGTAGTCAAAAATATAAATAGTAAAGTACAAATACCCCAAAAAACGACTTAAGTAGTACTTTAAAGTATTTTTACTTAAGTACTTTACACCACTGGTTAACGCTCTTTCTTAGCTAGCTCGACTATGCACTTGCCTCTGCTAGCAACACACTGTGCTAACATTAGCCTATTCTGGACCACAGAAAATAACAGTTTTAAACAGTTGTAAAAACCCACTTCTTCCAGACAGAATAGTTCCTGTATATTCAGACTTACTCATCACCAATCTTTTGTTGTGTCTCGTGGGTTTCATAACCACGTCTGTATAACAATTCAATAATGATGAGACAGGAGACAGGAGACAGGAATCAGTTCAACCATTTATCTGGAACGTGATCATCTCAACACATACAAACCCCCATGATGCTCTGCAGCACAACCCCCAATATACAACAAATACATACATAAGTAAATGGACACAAAACAAAACTCATAGAGGAATTTAAATACTCAGTTGTAGAAAGTAGGGCCATGGGATAGGGTCAGAAAGGTCAGTATGTTTGATAACTGGTTACAGAGGTGACATAACAAGCATAAGGTCCATTATAACACAGTGAAGTAGAGGTGGGAGCTAAAAGCAGACATGGACAGTGAGACGGTGTGAGGAGGTCAGGGGTGAAACACTAGATCAGGACAGGTAGAAATGGCAGGGCTGGAAATAGACACAGAGACACATTCTGATCATGGCTCAGACCTGACCTGAGACACCCAAACAGAAGACGCCATAGCAAAGTCCTGTCCAGTAGGCTATATGGGATTTCCTTTCATCAAAATCCAACACATGGAAATGTGTCCAGTGTGTATGTATGTCCAGTGTGTGTGTGTCCAGTGTGTGTCAAGTGTGTGTGTGTCTGTGTGTCCAGTGTGTGTGTGTGTGTGTGTGTGTGTGTGTGTGTCTAGTGTGTGTATGTGTGTTCAGTGTGTGTGTGTGTGTGTGTGTGTGTGTGTCTAGTGTGTGTATGTGTGTTCAGTGTGTGTGTCCAGTGTGTGTCTGTGGATCCAGTGTGTGTGTGTGTATCCAGTGTGTGTGTGTGTATCCAGTGTGTGTGTGTGTGTCCAGTGTGTGTGTGTCCAGTGTGTGTGTGTGTGTGTGTGTCTAGTGTGTGTATGTGTGTTCAGTGTGTGTGTCCAGTGTGTGTGTGTGTTCAGAGTGTTTGTGTCCTTTGTGTGTGTGTATCCAGTGTGTGTGTTCAGTGTGTGTGTGTCCAGTGTGTGTGTGTGTGTGTGTGTGTGCGTGTGTGTGTGTGTGTGTGTTTGTATGTCCAGTGTGTGTCAGTGTGTGTGTGTGTGTGTGTGTCCAGTGTGTGTCTGTGTGTCCAGTGTGTGTGTGTGTGTGTGTGTGTGTGTCCAGTATGTGTGTGTGTGTGTGTGTCTATGTGTGTTCAATTGTGTGTGTATGTGTGTGTCAAGTGTGTGTGTGTGTATCCAGTGTGTGTGTGTGTATCCAGTGTGTGAATGTGTCCAGTGTGTGTGTGTGTGTGTGTGTGTGTGTGTGTGTGTGTGTGTTCACTGTGTGTGTGTGTCTAGTGTGTGTATGTGTGTTCAGTGTGTGTGTCCAGTGTGTTCAGAGTGTTTGTGTCCATTGTGTGTGTGTATCCAGTGTGTATGTCCAGTGTGTGTGTGTGTGTGTGTGTGTGTGTGTGTGTGTTCAGCGTGTGTGTGTTCTGTGTGTGTGTGTGTGTCCAGTGTGTGTGTCTAGTGTGTATGTCTAGTGTGTGTGTGTGTGGTCAGTGTGTTTGTGTGTGTGTCCAGTGTGTGTGTGTGTGTGTCTAGTGTGTGTGTGTGTGTGTGTGTGTCCCCAGTGTGTTTTGTGTGTGTGTGTGTGTGTGTCCAGTGTGTGTGTTCAGTGTGTGTGTGTGTGTCCAGTGTATGTGTGTGTGTGTGTCTCGGTGTGTGTGCGTTTGCGTGTGTTTTTCCTGAGTGTGTGTCCAGTGTGTGTGTGTGTGTGTGTGTGTCAGTGTGTGTGTGTGTGTGTTCAGTGTGTTTAGTGTGAGTGTGTCCAGTGCGTGTGTTTGTCCAGTGTGTGTGTGTGTTTCTGTGTGTCCAGTGTGTGTGTGTGTGTGTGTGTCCAGTGTGTGTGTCCAGTGTGTGTGTGTGTGTGTCCAGTGTGTGTGTTTGTCCAGTGTGTGTGTGTCAGTGTGTGTGTGTGTGTGTGTGTGTGTGTGTGTGTGTGTGTGTGTGTGTGCGTGTTCAGTGTGTGTGTGTGTGTGTACAGTGTATGTGTGTGTGTGTCCAGTGTGTGTGTGTGTGTGTGTGTGTGTCCAGTGTGTGTGTGTGTCCAGTGTGAGTGTGTCCAGTGTGTGTGTTTGTCCAGTGTGTGTGTGTGTGTGTGTGTGTATGTGTGTTCAGTGTGTGTGTGTCCAGTGTGTGTGTGTGTGTGTGTCCAGTGTGTGTGTGTGTGTCAGTGTGTGTGTGTCCAGTGTGTGTGTTCAGTGTGTGTGTTCAGTGTGTATGTACAGTGTGTGTGTGTATGTGTCCAGTGTGTGTGTGTGTGTGTGTGTGTGTGTCCAGTGTTACCATGGTTATTATTTACAGGGACACTGAGGAGTCAACATGATCAACCATAAACCCTGGATAGAGGGGCTCAGTGAATGTGGAGTGGAATGTGTTCAGGTGGGTCAGTGTGTCAGAGGAGACTCTGTAGAAGGACAGAGTGCCGGCTGGCCAGTCCAGATACACTCCTACTCTGTGGGAGCTGGAGGGGGACGTCTATGGTAGTGGACTTATTATTGTGCCTGGCAGAGTAACTGTTGTCAGAGCAGAACAAACACCAGGACTTGTCATTCCATCCAATCACACAGTCACTACCCCATCCTCTCCTGCTTATTCCTTTATATGTCACTCCTATATAAACCCCTAACCCACTCCACTCTACCTCCCAGTAACAGCGCCCAGTCAGACCCTCTCTACACAGCACCTGTTCATGGTAATCAAATCTCTCTGGGTGATCAGGATACGGCTGCTCCTCTCTCCTCCATGTCACCTTTCTGTTCTCCTCAGACAGAGAGAGGCGTCTGTTTACTGTGTTTAGGTCCAGTGTGAGATCACAGACATCTGATGGATGAAACCAGACACAATATTAGAAATCATCATCATTCACATTAGAATGTTAACTCACTTTTCACTAATTCATTTAATGTAGATGTTTCTAGGTATCAAAAAGGAGAAGTTAAGGTAACTTGAGACTTGTTCAATGATCATATGTTATACTGTATGGTAATATAAAACACACTTATTCCCATTAATTACAGACACACACACACACGCATCCTGAACAAACAATGACACACTGGACACACATACACATCCTGAACACACACACACACATGTCTAAAGTAACACAAACACACCACACACAGACACACACATTGTCAAAGCAACTCTTTGTAAACTTTGGTGTCCCTGATTTGTGCTTCTGTAGAACTACAGCTGATATTTAATATGACCAAGTAAGTAATGATGGTGGTCTTTGACTTTGACTTCACTTGAATTAAGACTTATTCTTAGTCATATTCTTCACAGCAGTCAACACTCACATTTTCTTAGTCCAGGTTTCATTGTGTTCTCTCCACCATGTTCCACACTGTAGCGGTAAGCAGAAGAACAGACAGTCATTGATGGATACACCTGAACTCACACACTCACACACACACACACACACACACACACACACACACACACACACACACACACACACACACAGTCAGCATATAACTTCTCGTTTCCACTCTGTGTGATTCCTTTGTGAGTGAGTGAGTGTGTCCAGTGTGTGTGTCCGTGTGTCCAGTCTGTGTGTGTGTGTGTGTCCAGTGCGTGTGTCTAGTGTGTGTGAGTGTGTCTGTGTGTCCATTGTGTGTGAGTGTGTGTGTGTGTCCAGTGTGTGTGTGTGTGTGTGTGTGTGTGTGTGTGTGTGTGTGTGTCCAGTGTGAGTGAGTGAGTGTGTGTGTCCAGTGTGTGTGTGTGTGTGTGTCCGTGTGTCCAGTTTTGTGTGTGTCCAGTGTGTGTGTGTGTGTGTCCAGTGCGTGTGTCTAGTGTGTGTGAGTGTGTCTGTGTGTCCATTGTGTGTGAGTGTGTGTGTGTTTCCTTTTTGTGTGTGTGTGTCCAGTGTGTGTGTGTGTGTGTGTCCACTGTCTGTGTGTGTGTGTATTTGTGTGTGTGTTTCCTTTTGTGTGTGTGTGTGTGTCCAGTGTGAATGTGTGTGTCCAGTGTGTATGTGTGTGTCCAGTGTGTGTGTGTCCAGTGTGTGTGTGTGTGAGTCCAGTGTGTATGTGTGTGAGTCCAGTGTGTATGTGTGTGTCCAGTGTGTGTGTGTGTGTCCAGTGTGTAAGTGTGTGTCCAATGTGTATGTGTGTGTCCAGTGTGTGTGTGTGTGTCCAGTGTGTGTGTGTGTGTGTGTGTGTGAGTCCAGTGTGCGTGTGAGTCCAGTGTGTGTGTGTGTGCCCAGTGTGTGTGTGTGTTTGTGTGTGTGTGTCCAGTGAGTGTGTCTGTGTGTCCATTGTGTGTGAGTGTGTGTGTGTGTCCAGTGTGTGTATGTGGGTCCAGTGTGTGTGTGTGTGTGTGTCTGTTTGTGTGTGTGGGTCCAGTGTGTGAGTGTGTGTGTGTGTCCAGTGTGTGTGTGTGTGTGTCCACTGCCTGTGTGTGTGTGTGTGTATTTGTGTGTGTGTTACCTTTTTGTGTGTGTGTCCAGTGTGTATGTGTGTGTCCAGTGTGTGTGTGCGTGTGTCCAGTGTGTGTGTGTGTCCAGTGTGTGTGTGTGAGTCCAGTGTGTGTCCAGTGTGTGTGTGTGTGTCCTATGTGTGTGTGTAGGTGTGTGTCCAGTGTGAGTGTGTCCAGTGCGTGTGTGTGTTTGTGTGTGTGTGTCCAGTGTGTGTGTGTCCAGTGTGTGTATGTGTGTGTCCAGTGTGTGTGTCCATTGTGTGTGTGTGTGTTTGTGTGTGTGTGTCCAGTGTGTGTGTGTGTGTCCAGTATGTGTGTGTTTGTCCAGTGTGTGTGTGTCCATTGTGTGTGTGTGTGTCAACTCTGTGTGTGTGTCCAGTGTGTGTGTGTGTCCAGTGTGTGTATGTGTGTGTCCTGTGTGTGTCTGTCCAGTGTGTGAGTGTGTGTGTGTGTGTGTGTGTGTGTGTGTGTGTGTGTGTGTGTGTGTGTGTGTGTGTGTGTGCAGTGTGTTTGTGTGTGTGTCCAGTGTGTTTGTGTGTGTGTGTGTGTGTGTGTATGTGTGTGTCTAGTGTGTATGTGTGTGTCCAGTGTGTGGGTGTGTGTGTCCAGTGTGTGTGTGTGTGTGTGTGTGTTTGTGTCCAGTGTGTGTGTGTCCACTGTCTATGTGTGTATTTGTATGTGTGTTTCCTTTTTGTGTGTGTGTCCAGTGTGTTTGTGTGTGTGTCCAGTGTGTTTGTGTGTGTGTATGTGTGTGTGCCAGTGGTTATGTGTGTGTCCAGTGTGTGTGTGTGTGTGTGTGTGGGTCCAGTGTGTGAGTGTGTGTCTGTGTCCACTGTCTGTGTGTGTGTGTATTTGTGTGTGTGTTTCCTTTTTGTGTGTGTGGGTCCAGTGTGTGTGTGTGTTTGTGTGTGTGTGTCCAGTGCGTGTGTCTAGTGTGTGTGAGTGTGTCTGTGTGTCCATTGTGTGTGAGTGTGTGTGTGTGTCCAGTGTGTGTGTGTATTTTCAATGGACACATACACTGGACACACACACACATACACACAGGATACACACACATACACACACTGGACACACACACACACAGGACACACTGGTCACACATACTACACACACACAAACTGGACACACACACAGGACCCACACACACACACACACTGGACATACACACACACACACACACACACACACACAATGGACACACACACACACCCACACTGGAAACACACACAGGACCTACACACACACACACACACACACACACACACACACACACACACACACACAAGTCTTTATATAACTTAGTCCAAGTGGTGGTCAGAATGTTTGTCTTAACTAGCCTGATAACTCCAACATGTCTGATATGAACATTGACATAAACCCTCTCACATACTTGAGTTTCTCCAGTCTGCAGTGTGGATCCTCCAGTCTAGCAGAGAGCAGTCTGACTCCTGAGTCTCCTGGGTGATTGTAGCTCAGGTCCAGCTCTCTCAGGTGTGAGGGGTTTGACTTCAGAGCTGAGACCAGAGAAGCACAGCCTTCCTCTGTGACTAGACAGCCTGACAGCCTGCAAAGAGTCAAATCATATTAAAATCACACTGCTATTCTTTGGTGGTGAAAATAGTGGCAGTTTATTTTTTCAACATTTTCATTTATACCAGTGTCCTGAAACCTGCCATATATATATAATTATTAGAAAAAATCAAAATATTGTGTGTAGAGAGAAACATGTATAGTACAAATATTTGAGTAGACTGACCAGAGCAGTTTAAAAAGCAGTATCAGTCAAAATACAGACAGTGAGGTATCAGATTTAGATTGAATTGAGTATACAGTCCACACCATATCTATTTTGACAGTGGCTCTATACTCCAGCATTTTGGATTTGAGACCAAATGTTTTATATGAGATGACAGTATATAATGTCACCTTTTATTTGAGGGTATTTTAATACATATCTGTTTCACCATTTAGAAATGAAAGCACTTTATGTATCTAGTCCCCCTATTTGAAGAAGTCATAAGTATTCTGACCAATTCACTTATAGTGTATTAAAGTAGTCAAAAGTTGAGTATTTGGTCCCAAACTCGTTGGTTGCATTTGCAGTTTGTTTTGGTTGTGTTTTGGTTTATGTTTTGTCCAATAGTAATTGAATGGTGGCTGATGACTGGAGTAATTTTCTGTCTAAGTGAGTAGATAACATGTTTCTAAACACTATTAAATAAATCCTAATGATCCCATAATTAAGAAAAAAATTATGAATCATGAATAATAATGCATGAGAAAGTTAGAGGCTACAACAAAACATGCTAACCTTTCACCATTAACATCAAATAAAAGGTTACATTCTGTACAGTCACCTAATATGAAACGTTTTATCTCAAATCCAAAATGATGGAGTATAGCACCAAATGTAAAACTGTAAGCTTCACTGTCCAAACACATTTGGTGTGGACTATGTGTGCCTGGTAAACACATGTGGATCTGGTGAACAGTTATCACTTGTTGACCAACTACAGGAAT
The DNA here is from genome assembly GCF_020615455.1 of Coregonus clupeaformis. Classification (NCBI taxonomy): domain Eukaryota; kingdom Metazoa; phylum Chordata; class Actinopteri; order Salmoniformes; family Salmonidae; genus Coregonus; species Coregonus clupeaformis. The sequence continues at coordinate 102,705 of NW_025534189.1, read as the reverse complement.
ACTGACCTCAGAGTCTCCAGTTTACAGTGGGGATTCCCCAGTCCAGCAGAGAGCAGTTTCACTCCTGAATCCTTCAGGTCATTGTTACTCAGATCCAGCTCTCTCAGGTGTGAGGGGTTTGACTTCAGAGCTGAGACCAGAGAAGCACAGCCTTCCTCTGTGACTAGACAGCGTGACAGCCTGCAAAGAGTCAAATCATATTAAAACCACATTGCTATTCTTTGGTGGTGAAAATTGTGCAAATACATTTTTTCAACATATTAAAATATATCAGTGTCCTGAAACCTGCCATATCTATTCATAAATGAATGTATCATTATTAGAAATGACAAATTATCAAAGTATTGCTTGTATAGAGAAAAATATAAAATTACAAATAATTGAGTACACTGACCAGAGCAGTTTAAAAAGCAGTATCAGTCAAAAGACAGACAGTGAGGTATCAGATTTAGATTGTATTGAGTATACAGTCCACACCATATCTAGTTTGACAGTGAAGCTAACATTTTAAATGTGGCTCTATACTCCAGCATTTTGGATTTGAGATCAAATGTTTCATATGAAGTGACAGTATATAATGTCACCTTTTATTTGAGGGTATTTTCATACATATCTCTTTCACCATTTACAAAAATGAAAGCACTTTATGTATCTATTCCCCCCATTTGAAGAAGTCATAAGTATTCTGACCAATTCACTTATAGTGTATTAAAGTAGTCAAAAGTTTAGTATTTCGTCCCAAACTCGTTGGTTGCATTTGCAGATTGTCTTGGTTGTGTTTTGGGTTATGTTTTGCCCGATAGTAACTGAATGGTGGATGATGACTGGAGTAATTTTCTGTCTAAGTGAGTAGATAACAGGTTTCTAAACACAACTAAATGAATCCTGATGATGCCATAAATATGAAAAATCATGAATGAATCATGAATAATAATGAATGAGAAAGTTACAGAGGCTACAACAACACATGCTAACCTCTCACCATTAACATCAAATAAAAGTTGACATTCTGTACAGTCACCTAATATGAAGCGTTTTATCTCAAATCTAAATTGCTGGAGCATAGCACCAAATGTAAAACTGTAAGCTTCACTGTCCAAACACATATGGTGTGGACTATGTGTGCCTGGTAAACACATGTGGATCTGGTGAACAGTTATCACTTGTTGACCAACTACAGGAATACTGACCTCAGAGTCTCCAGTTTACAGTGGGGATTCCCCAGTCCAGCAGAGAGCAGCTTCACTCCTGAATCCTTCAGGTCATTGTTACTCAGATCCAGCTCTCTCAGGTGTGAGGGGTTTGACTTCAGAGCTGAGACCAGAGAAGCACAGCCTTTCTCTGTGACTAGACAGCCTGACAGCCTGCAAAGAGTAAAACCATATTAAAACCACACTGCTATTTTTTGGTGGTGAAAATAGCGGGAGTATATTTTTTCAACATATTCAGATATATCAGTGTCCTGAAACCTGCCATATCTATTCATAAATTAATGTAGCATTATTAGAAATGTCAAATTATCATAATATTGTGTGTAGAGAGAAAAATCTATAGTACGAATATTTGAGTAGACTGACCAGAGCAGTTTAAAAAGAAGTATCAGTCAAAAGACAGACAGTGAGGTATCAGATTTAGATTGTATTGAGTATACAGTCCACACCATATCTAGTTTGACAGGGAAGCTAACATTTTAAATGTGGCTCTATACTACAGCATTTTGGATTTGAGATCAAATGTTTCATATGAGGTGACAGTATATAATGTCACCTTTTATTTGAGGGTATTTTAATACATATCTGTTTCACCGTTTAGAAATGAAAGCACTTCATGTATCTAGTCCCCCTATTTGAAGAAGTCATAAGTATTCTGACCAATTCACTTATAGTGTATTAAAGTAGTCAAAAGTTGAGTATTTGGTTGTAAACTTGTTGGTTGCATTTGCAGTTTGTTTTGGGTTATGTTTTGCCCGATAGTAACTGAATGGTGGATGATGACTGGAGTAATTTTCTGTCTAAGTGAGTAGATAACATGTTTCTAAACACTACTAAATTAATCCTGATGATGCCATGATTAAGAAAAATCATGAATGAATCATGAATAATAATGAGTGAGAAAGTTACAGAGGCTACAACAAAACATGCTAACCTCTCACCATTACCAATAACAGAGGGGGTATGATCCTTGTTCCTCTGTAACTTTCTCATTCATCATCATTCACGATTCATTCATGATTATTCATAATCATGGTAGCATCCATATGAATTGTCACACAATCGTCAGGGAGAGACCAAAGCGCAGCGTTGAGGGTGAACATATTTATTAAACGAATGATCACACGATCAAAACAACAGACGATAACGTGACGGAGATATCGTGACGGAGATATCGTGGACGTAGGTCGGGGTGCCTTGTAAGGATCCGACGGCGAGCGCAGTAAACTGCCTCTCCCATCAATACTATTAGCCAACGTTCAATCTTTTGAGAATAAAATTGACGATTTAAGATTACGGTTATCCTACCAACGGGACATTAAAAACTGTAATATCTTATGTTTCACGGAGTCGTGGCTGAACGACAACAATGATACCATTCAGCTAGCAGGCTACACGCTACATCGGCAGGACAGAACGGCTGGCTCCGGTAAGACAAAGGGTGGCGGTCTCTGTATATTTGTAAACAACAGCTGGTGTACAAAATCAAATACTAAGGAAGTCTCGAGGTTTTGCTCGCCTGAGGTAGAGTATCTTATGATAAGCTGTAGACCACACTATTTACCAAGAGAGTTTTCAGCTATATTTTTCATAGCTGTCTATTTACCACCACAAACCAATGCTGGCATTAAGATTGCACTGAACGAGTTGTACAAGGCCATTAATCAACAGGAAAACGCTCATCCAGATGCAGCGCTCCTAGTGGCCGGGGACTTTAATGCAGGGAAACTTAAATCCGTTCTACCTAATTTCTACCAGCATGTCAAATGTGCAACCAGAGGGAAAAAACTCTAGACCACCTTTACTCCACACACAGAGACGCATACAAAGCTCTCCCTCGCCCTCCATTTGGCAAATCTGACCATAACTCTATCCTCCTGATTCCTGCTTATAAGCAAAAACTGAAGCAGGAAGCACCAGTGATTCGGTTAATAAAAAAGTGGTCAGATGACGCAGATGCCAAGCTACAGGACTGTTTTGCCAGCACAGACTGGAACATGTTCCGGGATTCTTCAGACAGCATTGAGGAGTACACCACATCAGTCACTGGCTTCATCAATAAGTGCATCGATGATGTCGTCCCCCACAGTGACCGTACGTACATACCCCAACCAGAAGCCATGGGATTACAGGCAACATCCGCACTGAGCTAAAGGGGTAGAGCTGCCGCTTTCAAGGAACGGGACTCTAACCCGGAAGCTTATAAGAAATCCCGCTATGACCTCCGACGAACCATCAAACAGGCAAAGAGTCAATACAGGTCTAAGATTGAATCATACTACACTGGCTCTGACGCTCGTCGGATGTGGCAGGGCTTGAAAACTATTACAGACTACAAAGGGGAAGCACAGCCGCGAGCTGCCCAGTGACACAAGCCTACCAGACGAGCTAAACCACTTCTATGCTCGCTCGAGGCAAGCAACACTGAAGCATGCATGAGAGCACCAGCTGTTCCCGGGACGACTATGTGATCACGCTCTCCGTAGCCGATGTGAGTAAGACTTTTAAGCAAGTCAACATTCACAAGGCCGCTGGGCCAGACGGATTACCAGGGCGTGTACTCCGAGCATGTGCTGACCAACTGGCAAGTGTCTTCACTGACATTTTCAACATGTCCCTGACCGAGTCTGTAATACCAACATGTTTCAAGCAGACCACCATAGTCCCCGTGCCCAAGAACTCTAAGATAACCTGCCTAAATGACTACCGACCCGTGGCACTGACGTCTGTAGCCATGAAGTGCTTTGAAAGACTGGTCATGGCTCACATCAACAGCATAATCCCAGAAACCCTAGACCCACTCCAATTTGCATACCGCCCCAACAGATCCACAGATGATGCAATCTCTATCGCACTCCACACTGCCCTTTCCCACCTGGACAAGAGGAACACCTACGTGAGAATGCTATTCATTGACTACAGCTCAGCATTCAACACCATAGTGCCCCTCTAAGCTCATCACTAAGCTAAGGATCCTGGGACTAAACACCTCCCTCTGCAACTGGATCCTGGACTTCCTGACGGGCCGCCCCCAGGTGGTAAGGGTAGGTAACAACACATCTGCCACACTGATCCTCAACACGGGGGCCCCTCAGGGGTGCGTGCTCAGTCCCCCTCCTGTACTCTCTGTTCACCCATGACTGCATGGCCAGGCACGACTCCAACACCATCATTAAGTTTGCCGACGACACAACAGTGGTAGGCCTGATCACCGACAACGATGAGACAGCCTATAGGGAGGAGGTCAGAGATCTGGCCGTGTGGTGCCAGGACAACAACCTCTCCCTCAACGTGACCAAGACAAAGGAGATGATTGTGGACTACAGGAAAAAAAGAGGACTGAGCACGCCCCCATTCTCATCGACGGGGCTGTAGTGGAACAGGTTGAGAGCTTCAAGTTCCTTGGTGTCCACATCACCAACGAACTATCATGGTCCAAGCACACCAAGACAGTCGTGAAGAGGGCACGACAAAGCCTATTCCCCCTCAGGAGACTAAAAAGATTTGGCATGGGTCCTCAGATCCTCAAAAAATTCTACAGCTGCACCATCGAGAGCATCCTGACTGGTTGCATCACCGCCTGGTATGGCAACTGCTTGGCCTCTGACCGCAAGGCACTACAGAGGGTAGTGCGTACGGCCCAGTACATCACTGGGGCAAAGCTCCCTGCCATCCAAGACCTCTATACCAGGCGGTGTCAGAGGAAGGCCCTCAAAATTGTCAAAGACTCCAGCCACCCTAGTCATAGACTGTTCTCTCTGCTACCGCACGGCAAGCGGTACCGGAGTGCCAAGTCTAGGTCCAAAAGACTTCTCAACAGCTTCTACCCACAAGCCATAAGACTCCTGAACAGCTAATCATGGCTACCCGGACTATTTGCACTGCCCCCCACCCCATCCTTTTACGCTGCTGCTACTCTGTTAAGTATTTATGCATAGTCACTTTAACTCTACCCACATGTACATATTACCTCAACTACCTCAACTAGCCGGTGCCCCGCACATTGACTCTGCACCGTTACCCCCCTGTATATATATCCTCCCTACTGTCACTTTATTTTACTTCTGCTCTTTGTATTTCTCAACACTTTTTTTTGTTGTTGTTTTATTCTTACTTTTTTGTTTAAAATAAACGCACTGTTGGTTAAGGGCTGTAAGTAAGCATTTCACTGTAATGTCTGCACTTGTTGTATTCGGCGCATGTGACCAATAAAATTTGATTTGATTTGATTTGATTTGATGTCTAACGGTTTCACACAAACCAAATACGAACAAAAACCCACAACCACAAAGGGAAAGACACAGTTTAAATATGGCTCCCAATCAGAGACACCCAGCACCAGCTGACACTCGTTGCCTTTGATTGGGAGTCACTCAGGCCAACATAGAAATACAAACATAGAATGAACACACCCTGGCTCAACATAATGAGTCCCAGAGCCAGGGTGTGACATGAATGTAGAAGTGTTTAGAAACATCTTCTATTCTTACTGACAATACAAGTGAAGTGACTCCAAAATGACAGGACATTATTCACTATTCAGTTTCTATTGGGAAAAACATCATCTAAAACACAACCAAGACAAACTGCAAAATGCATTCAACAAGTTTGTAGAATCACAAGCTTGATGTAATCACTGCAGGTAAGGAATATGGGACCAAATACTAAACTTATGACTAAATGAATTTGTCCAAATAATTACGACTTCTTCAAATGGGAGAACTAGACACATAAAGTGCTTTCGTATCTAAACGGTAAAACAGATATGTATGAAAATATCCTCAAATAAAAGGTGACATTCTGTACTGTTGCCTAATATGAAACTTTCTATCTCAAATCCAAAATGCTGGAGCATAGCACCAAATGTAAAACTGTAAGCTTCACTGTCCAAACACATATGGTGTGGACTATGTGTGCCTGGTAAACACATGTGGATCTGGTGAACAGTTATCACTTGTTGACCAACTACAGGAATACTGACCTCAGAGTCTCCAGTTTACAGTGGGGATTCCCCAGTCCGGCAGAGAGCAGCTTCACTCCTGAATCCTTCAGGTCATTGTTACTCAGATCCAGCTCTCTCCGGTGTGAGGGGTTTGACTTCAGAGCTGAGACCAGAGAAGCACAGCCTTCCTCTGTGACTAGACAGCCTGACAGCCTGACAAAGAGTTAAATCATATTAAAACCACACTGCTATTCTTTGGTGTTGAGTCATTTTCTGTCTAAGTGAGTAGATAAGATGTTTCTAAACAATACTAAAGTAATCCTGATGATGCCATGATTGAGAAAAATAATGAATGAATCATGAATAATAATGAGTGAGAGAGTTACAGAGGCTACAACAAAACATGCTAACCTCTCAATATTAAAATCAAATAAACTGTGACATTCTGTACTGTTGCCTAATATGAAACATTTTATCTGAAATCCAAAATGCTGGAGCATAGCACCAAATGTAAAACTGTAAGCTTCACTGTCCAAACACATATGGTGTGGACTATGTGTGCCTGGTAAACACATGTGGATCTGGTGAACAGTTATCACTTATTGACCAACTACAGGAATACTGACCTCAGAGTCTCCAGTTTACAGTGGGGATTCCCCAGTCCGGCAGAGAGCAGCTTCACTCCTGAATCCTTCAGGTCATTGTTACTCAGATCCAGCTCTCTCCGGTGTGAGGGGTTTGACTTCAGAGCTGAGACCAGAGAAGCACAGCCTTTCTCTGTGACTAGACAGCCTGACAGCCTGACAGAGAGATCATCATGATTTCACAAACTGTTAATTTAACACCAGTAGTGTAGAAGGACAATGGCAGATGCATTTGGTTTATTCTCTTAAACAACATATAGATTCATCTTCCGTCTCCTAGAATTGTATGGTCATATTGTTATACTAATATGAACATCAATGCATTGATTCAGTAAATTTTTCAATTTAATATTATATATTATATACATATAATAATACATATATTTCTCTAAACTGAATATTTCTTCCTGATGATTAGTACTTAAATGTCATTGTATGTACTCACAGAGCAGCTCTGGAGGCTTTGACCACTGGCAGCAGCCTCAGAAGACCTTCCTCTGATCTGGAGTATTTCTTCAGGTCAAACACATCCAGCTCCTTTTCTGAAGTCAGCAACACAAAGACCAGAGCTGACCACTGTGCAGGTGACAGTTCTTCTTCTGAGAGACTTCCTGAGCTCAGGTAGCTTTGGATCTCCTCCACTAGAGAATGGTCATTCAGTTCATTCAGACAGTGGAACAGATTGATGCACCTCTCTGGAGAGGGGATTCTCCCTGATCTTCTCCTTGATGTACTTGACTGTATCTTCATGGCTCTGTGAGCTGCTTCTTGTCTTTGTCAGTAGACCTCGTAAGTGCTTCTGATTGGACTCCAGTGAGGCCCAGAAGGAAGCGAAGGAACAGGTCCAGGTTTCCTGTCTCACTTTGTAAGGCTTTATCCACAGCACTCTTGCAGAAAGTAACTTCAGGCTTGTCTCTGGACTGCGCAAAAAAGTAGCTGAACATTGATTGAGGTTTGGCCATTAGATTGTCATTGTTGTTGATGAATGAGAGGAACACATATACAGCAGCCAGAAATTCCTGAATGCTCAGATGCACGAAGCAGTACACCTTGTCCTGGTACAGCCCACATTCCTCTTTAAAGAGCTGTGTGCACAATCCTGAGTACACTGAAGCTTCATTGACATCAATGCCAGCCTTGCTAAGGTCTTCTTCATAGAAAATCAGATTGCCATTCACAAGCTGTTGAAAAGCCAGTTTTCCCAGTGACAGAATGCTCTCTTCATTCCAGTGTGGACCTGTCTCTTCTTTCCCAAGATACTTTTCATTATTTTGTTTTGTATGAAACTCCACAAGGAGTGAGTACATCTCAGTCAGAGTCTTGGGCATCTCTTCTCTCTGGTCTGTACTCAACATGTGTTCAAGGACTGTTGCAGAAATCCAACAGAAGACTGGAATATGGCACATGATGTGGAGGCTCCTTGATGTCTTTATGTGTGAGATGATTCTGCTGGCCAGGTCCTCTGAATCACTGAATCTCTTCCTGAAGTACTCCTCCTTCTGTGGGTCATTGAACCCTCGTACCTCTGTCACCTGGTCAACACACACTGAAGGGATCTTATTAGCTGCTGCAGGTCGGGTAGTTATCCAGAGGAGAGTAGAGGGAAGCAGATTTCCCTTGATGAGATTTGTCAGCAGAACATCCACTGAGGTTGACTCTGTGACGTCACAACAGATCTTGTTCTTCTGGAAGTCTAAGGGCAGTCGGCACTCATCCAGACCATCAAAGATGAACAGAACTTTGTACTTGTCGTAGTTGGAGATTCTTGACTCTTTGGTTTCCATTGAGAAGTGATTGAGAAGTTCAATCAAAGTGTGTTTTTCCTTTTTCATCAAATTCAGCTCCCGAAAAGGGAATGAAAATACAAATTGGACATCCTGATTTGCTTTTCCTTCAGCCCAGTCCAGAATGAACTTCTGCACAGAGACTGTTTTTCCAATGCCAGCGACTCCCTTTGTCAGCACAGTTCTGATAAGTTTGTCTTGTCCAGTTAAGGGTTTGAAGATGTCGTTACATTTGACTGCAGTCTCTGGTCTTGCTTGTTTCCTGGTTGTTGTCTCAATCTGTCTCAGCTCATGTTCATTATTGACCTCTCCTGTTCCACCCTCTGTGATGTAGAGCTCTGTGTAGATCTTATTGAGAAGTGTTGGGTTTCCTTGTTTAGCGATCCCCTCAAATACACATTGAAACTTCTTCTTTAGATTAGATTTGAGTTCACGTTGGCAAATCACAGCACGCTCATCTGAATCTAGAAATAACACAGAGGATATTAATATTACGTCTGATTTAAAGCCTACAGTATTCTAGGACTGTTATGACATTTTAAATTATAATAATTTTTTCGCTCAACTGACTGTATAAATGTTTTCATAATGCATTACAGACTGGTGTGAGTATTCTCTCTCTCTCTCTCTCTCTCTCTCTCTCTCTCTCTCTCTCTCTCTCCTCTGTTTCTCCTCTCCTCTCTGTCTAAATGAATCAACACAACACATCCCTGCTGCTACTTGATGAGGTCACTAGGTGTAGTATTAAGGCTGCTACAATATCATTGAGTTACACAGCTACTTTAGCTGTACTTTACCTACAGCATTTAAATGTTCTAAAACAGCATTCAACATGAGGCAGACAGCTCTTACTTTTCTCCAGTGTGTCAGCAAGCTCCTTCTGGTTCATTTTCCTCAGGACGTGCAGTGTGATCTTCAGAGCCCCTCTCTGGCACTGCTCTCCTGCTTCTCATCTTCAGCATCCACCACTTCCTTATCCTGCTTCTGACTCTCAAAGCCTTCTGGGAGTTCTGGACTAAGAATCCTCTTGAACATCTTCAGCTCGTTCTTCACAAATGTCATAATATTCTCTTCAAGCAACTGAAATAAATCAAGTAAATCAGTTAAGCAAGAGACTAAATGCTTTCTCATTAACACATTAATGAATGATTGACAGATCAACTTTACTTGAGGTAAACAAAAACAAATGTACATAACAGGACCACATACACTGAATATGGAGTCCAGGTCTGTTTGATGACTCTGGGAAGACTGACCACTGAGAATCTCTGACTCTGATCTCTCCTGTTGGTTTCTGTGGACAAAACATGAGATTACATTTCCTCATCCAGGAGTGCACACACACACACACACACACACACACACACACACACACACACACACACACACACACACACACACACACACACACACACACACACACAGGGAGGGAATGTAGTGTTTGTTTAATATTGTTTCAGGACTATGAAAATGGAAAAAAGGATTGGCCTATGGATTATGAAAACAACAAAAATAAATGGGAGAGGAGAAATGACTAGAGACAGTGTTGTTTAACTCACTGACCATGACCCATGAGTTCTTCTTACCTTTGTTCACTAGAAAAGTCTCCTCTCTAAACTTCATAGGTGGATTCATAGACCAGTCACTCTTCATGGACACACAGCTGGGTACAGGGGAGGCTGGTCTCTCCTGCTGATTGGGCTTCAACACAACAGAGACAAACATTACATCTCTCATCTACTCTGAGTTCAGATGGGGAAAAAGAGTTTCATTCATTTCATTCCAAATGCTATATATCCATTTTCAGAAATGTTGGTAAATTAGCTTTTATTGTTTGAATAAATTATGAAAGAGATTGGTGTGTTTCTTCACTATCAATCATGGCATGGGGTTGTTCAATGACAGACATGTATTTGTTTAAAATCTATCACTTGATGGTTTCATTTCAGAGAGACAAATAATCATGTTTTTTTGTGCAAAATGCTATATATCTGCCTCACTTTCAGATAAATAAGTAGTACTACTAGGTTTTACACAGTAATAATATATATCTGGCTCACTCTCAGAGAAATAAGTAGTACTGCTAGGTTTTACACAGTATTAATATATATCTGCCTCACTCTCAGAGAAATAAGTAGTACTGCTAGGTTTTACACAGTATTAATAGATATCTGCCTCACTCTCAGAGAAATAAGTAGTACTGCTAGGTTTTACACAGTAATAATATATATCTGTCTCACTCTCAGAGAAATAAGTAGTACTGCTAGGTTTTACACAGTATTAATAGATATCTGCCTCACTCTCAGAGAAATAAGTAGTACTGCTAGGTTTTACACAGTAATAATATATATCTGTCTCACTCTCAGAGAAATAAGTAGTACTGCTAGGTTTTACACAGTCAAATGTGGCCGACCGCTCGATTCAATCTTATGTAGCAAAATTAGAAATGGTGTTTTTTTTTACATTGGATAAAAGTAGAGACTCAGCTAGAAAAAGGTATATCATACACTACAGTTGAGGAACAATGGGAAAGCAATTCTGCTTTGAAAGATGATAAACTTGTAACCTCAATTTTTAGAAAATGGCCTTTCAAAGTTTTGGTACACCTACTGGAGAGCTCTTCTTTATCTACAGTGGTATTACTTTGGCAGATAATGTCACCCATCTAAATAAATAGTATATACTGTGTTCCTGTGGTCGTCTGTAGCTCAGCTGGTAGAGCACGGCGCTTGTAACGCCAAGGTAGTGGGTTCGATCCCCGGGACCACCCATACACATGGATAAAAGCGTCTGCTAAATGGCTTATTATTATTATATATATAGTTAACTAAATGTATGGTGTTTTTGGTTTATGTCAGTTTCATTGTTTGTTATGCTATAAATTGTTATGTTATTGTTGTAAGTGGTAAAATTAACTAGAAAATGTCATATTTTGCAATTCTGAGTAATTACTACTTTAGTAAGGATATACTTTATTCAGTATTACTGCAGTTACTAAATAATTCCAATAGATAGCAGCATAAGACCACAAATGACATTTCAGAAGGTTAGTTTAGTTTTCTCCCTGAATACACCACCACTCCCCCTCACAGGAAAACTCCTGCACACGCTTTTTGACCAGAAACTGACCATGACCAGAAACTGTTTAACATTTCATGGCTTTTTTGCCAGCCATCGCTAGCTCTATGGGTTACCACAAGGTGAACTGTGAGCCATAAATAGGCGTAACCTTGTTAATAATATATTACCTGAGGTACACCTACAGGGTTAACGCTCACCAAGTAGCCGTAACCTTGTTAATAATAAGTTACCTGAGGTAAACCTACAGGGTTAACGCTCACCAAGTAGCTGTAACCTTGGTAATAATAAGTTACCTGAGGTAAACCTACAGGGTCAACGCTCACCAAGTAGCTGTAACCTTGTTAATAATAAGTTACCTGAGGTAAACCTACAGGGTTAACGCAGGCAGGTATCATTGATAACAATAGTGAAGCTGGCATTGTGACGCAGAACAATGGGCTGGGAATAGAACGTTCTGAAGGCGAATCGGTGTCACGGAGCTCAATAGAACTAATAGGAGCTGGTAGGGTGAAAAATACCCTAAAATAAGGCCTGTTTTTTCGCAATCACTTCATAACCAGGGACAGAAGGTAATATTATGAAACTGGGCTCCATGGCGGATGCAATTAACTAATTTTATCAGAAATAAACGTTGTAAAAAATGTCACTTGAGGCGCCCCGAAAATAATATTCAAAAGTTCAGTCCTTGGACACAGAGGGATTAAACACTAAAGTTACCGTCCATCTAGTGAAGAGAGGAGAACCGGACAGAGGGAGCGTAGGGAAGCCAGCATCCGTCAACTAGAGAGAGGGAGAAGCCCTCCACGGTATTTAACAGGTGGAAGAAACAACCCGGGAGCTCCATCGGTCCACAAGAAATGCAGGCAGCCGGTGATGATGTAGTGGTAGCTAGGATAACTAGGATGCTGCTGGTAGAGTAGCTAGCTTAGCTAGCTGTACCGACTAGCTTGGCTAGCTAGCAGGTCATTCGTCTGTCCCTCGAGGATGATGACGAATCCGGTGAACCACAAGATGAAACAAGGATAGCGAGTGAAAAGGATCTGGCTACACTCATACTGTCACTGACCAAAAGCAAATTGAACAATAAACTTCGGGCGTCTCAACACTGTAACAAACTCCGTCGTTATTCCCCCAACATCACCTCAGTCCACTCTGCGCGTAACTGGACAATATGCTTGGCGCCAAACCGTAAGTGGACGCGGACAGTTCCAGAACGCGGACATGAGCAGAGCAACACAATAAACTAAACCAAGTCTTTACAGTCGGGTACATTAGTAATATTCATTTTTATTATTATTATGTAACCCTCTCACCAGGCTCGAATTTGACTCTCACGACCTTATTTAGAATATCTGAACAGCATGGGATATTAGGTGAGAAGGACATCTCCAATAAGAATCCCTATTGTAAACTTGCTAGGGTGAATGACAAATAGGGTATTAACTTCAGATAGAATGATTATAGACTTGGTTATTGTTATAAGGATATGCTTTCCCATGCATTAAATGAAACTGAAACAGTAAATGACTCCATCAATACAACAGACATAAGGTTCAAGATCTATATTAATCAAATGTTCAATGTATCACATCAAAAGAAATAAAAATGATAAACCCCAATGATTTTTCCACAACCCATGTCCAAATTATTTGCAAGCTTGCTTAAACCCTGGGGCGCGTTGGAGCTCATAAAAAAATGACGACATACATAAAGTCCCGAAGTCCACCACACATTTGTAGTTACTCACTACTTGTAGATAATGCCTCAGCAAAATATAGTAGTTCCGTGCAGGTGTCCTCACAAGATCCACAGCGAACACAGCTATCAATGCAGCCAGTACTGGTAGCAGCAACAGACATCCGTTGGAAACCCGAACTCGTTGATCGTCACAAGCAATTCTCTCCAAGTCTTGCAGGATGTTAGGCTAACCTCTAGGATGTCGAATGTCTCCACAATGCGACGGCAGCTTCAGTCTCCACTTGGTCTTTCTTAACTAAATAATAAACACTCTCTTATAGAAATAAAATCAGGATTTCCCTTAAAAAAAACTCTGTAGGTATGGTTTTGTTCTCTCTTTATCATTTCCCTTTGGTCGTTTTTCCTTCACCAACCCCACTAACGTCTCTCCTCTCCCTTCTTTCAACCTTTCCCTCTCTTTTCTTTCCCAGCAACCAGTCCACTCTCCCATTGGCCACAACTTAACAAGTTACCTCATTGGTCAAAACTTTAACGAGATACGTGGGAAATTTAAACTTAAAAGTAAACCAACCTATTCACTTGTACATTTTTTTAAAACATTGCTTCAAAAGAAATGCATTAATGACATTACAAATCAGGAGCTATTCGATCACCTTTTAAATCTAATACCAATGAATTATAACAAATAAACTCTATACTTGGTTTTAGCAAGGTATTACATATGTAAAACAAAATTGCGTTGTTTTTTTAAAACAATATTTTGAGATCTGGGCCCATATCCACAAAGCGTCTCAGAGTAGAAAATTGGTCCTCTCTCTCCCCAGACAGACTCATTTTAGACCACTAACCCCTAAACAGAGATACAGCATGTTGGTTGTGGTTAACACAATGACAACTAATTCTTGAATGTACATCTGCCTCACTCTCAGAGAAATAAGTAGTACTGCTAGGTTTTACACAGTCAAATGTAACATTTTTTATAAATAATAATATGCCATTTAAAATTATGCTTCAAATGAAAACCGAGATGACTGCATTACAATATAAACAGCAGGCTATAGGCCTATTTCAATCATATTGAAATATATTCCATGTTCAATATATTGAGTTCTATTTTGCTACTTGGAGGCTACGGTCTGTAATTTGTCTCAATATATTTCATGATGTGTAGCCTAACATGTGAACAATGATGTGCCAAATCTGTGATTTAGAATAAGCCGCCTCAATATTTGCAGCCGTAGGTGGTAATATCTCTCTAGGAGCTGATCTGTCATCAGTATTGTGAACTAATTATAATGTTAAGGAAAGATTTGAATGGAGAAAACTGATCCAAGAGCAGCGCCATTGAGTTCTATTTTGCTACTCTATTGTGACACGGCAATCAGGATATAGATTACATCTCCTCATCCAGGGAGTGCACACACACTCACTGACACACACACACACACCTACACACACACACACACTCACACACACACACACACACACAGGGAATGTTGTGTTTGTTTGATATTGTTTCAGGACTATGAAAATGGAAAAAAGGTTTAGCCTATGGATTATGAAAACAACAAAAAGAAATGGGAAAATGGGAGAGGAGAAATGACCAGAGACAGTGTTGTTTAACTCACTGACCATGACCCATGAGTTCTTCTTACCTTTGTTCAGTAGAAAAGTATCCTTCTCTAAACTGTATAGGACGACCCATAGACCAGTCACTCTTCATGGACACACAGCTGGGTACAGGGGAGGCTGGTCTCTCCTGCTTTATTGGGCTTCAACACAACAGAGACAAACATTACATCTCTCATCTACTCTGAGCTCAGATGGGGAAACATAAGAAGAGTTTCATTCCAAAACGCTATAAATCCATTTTCAGAAATGTACAGGGGAGGCAACAACAATCACCCCATTATACCCATTTGGTTTGTAACTCAGTGAACCTGCGCAGCATTCGCCAATTTGATGTCTACGAACGAAGACTTCGATGCATATCAAATTATCAATTTACACAGCAGCCTTTTAGAAACAACAAGTCCTCAAAGAAAAGGTTATTTTCTTAATTAAAAAATGTATTCTGGCTGTTTAAATCTGCCACATCTTGAAAAAGAGGACAGGGACATGCGTTTTGTTTAGATTGTACACTTTTTTCTTAAAACAAATATGGTTAACCATGACCAGAAAATGTTTAATGTTTGATGGCTATCCGCCAGCCATCGCCTCTTAAACTGTGTCTCACCTCACTATTGGTGACCACAACATGTTCTCAGGTGAACAGTGTGCGCGCTCACCAAGTAATAATAATAATAAATAATATGCCATTTAGCAGACGCTTTTATCCAAAGCGACTTACAGTCATAAGTAGCTGTAACCTTGGTAATAATAAGTTACCTGAGGTAAAACCAACAGGGTTAACGCTCACCAAGTAGCTGTAACCTTGGTAATAATAATTTACCTGAGGTAAACCTACAGGGTTAACGCTCACCAAGTAGCTGTAACCTTGGTAATAATAAGTTACCTGAGGTAAAACCTACAGGGTTAACGCTCACCAAGTAGCTGTAACCTTGGTAATAATAAGTTACCTGAGGTAAACCTACAGGGTTAACGCTCACCAAGTAGCTGTAACCTTGGTAATAATAAGTTACCTGAGGTAAACATACAGGGTTAACGCTCACCAAGTAGCTGTAACCTTGGTAATAATAATTTACCTGAGGTAAACCTACAGGGTTAACGCTCACCAAGTAGCTGTAACCTTGGTAATAATAAGTTACCTGAGGTAAACATACAGGGTTAACGCTCACCAAGTAGCCGTAACCTTGTTAATAATAAGTTACCTGAGGTAAACCTACAGGGTGAATGCTCACCAAGTAGCTGTAACCTTGGTAATAATAAGTTACCTGAGGTAAATCTACAGGGTTAACGCTCACCAAGTAGCTGTAACCTTGTTAATAATAAGTTACCTGAGGTAAACCCTACAGGGTTAACGCAGGCAGGTCTCATTGATAACAATAGTGAAGCTGGCATTGTGACGCAGAACAATGGGCTGGGAATAGAACGTTCTGAAGGCGAGTCGGTGTCACGGAGCTCAATAGAACTAATAGGAGCTGGTAGGGTGAAAAATGCCCAAACATAAGGCCTGTTTTTTCGAGATTACTTCATAACCAGGGACAGAAGTTAATATTATGAAACTGGGCTCCATGGCGGATGCAATGAACAAATTTTATCCGAAATAAACGTTGTAAAAAATGTCACTTGAGGCGCCCCGAAAATAATATTCAAAAGTTCAGTCCTTTGACACAGAGGGGTTAAACACTAAAGTTACCGTCCATCTAGTGAAGAGAGGATAACCGGACAGAGGGATGGTAGGTAGCCAGCATCCGTCAACGAGAGAGGGAGAAGACCTCCACGGTATTTAACAGGTGTAAGAAACAACCAGGGAGCTCCATCGGTCCACAAGAAATGCAGGCAGCCGGTGATGATGTAGTGGTAGCTAGGATAACTAGGATGCTGCTGGTAAAGAGTAGCTAGCTTAGCTAGCTGTACCGACTAGCTTGGCTAGCTAGCAGGTCGTTTGTCTGTCCCTCGAGGATGATGACGAATCCGGTGAACCACAATATGAAACAAGGATAGCGAGTGAAAAGGATCTGGCTACACTCATACTGTCACTGACCATTACGCAAAAAAAGCAAATTGAACAATAAACTTCGGCGTCTCACCACTGTAACGAACTCCGTCGTTGTTCCCCAACATCACCTCAGACCACTCTGCGCGTAACTGGACAATATGCTTGGCGCCAAACCGTACGTGGACGCGGACAGTTCTGTACGGGGACGCGGACAGTTCCAGAACGCGGACATGAGCAGTGCCACATAATAAACTACACCCAGTCTTTAAAGTCGGGTACATTAGTAATATTATTTTATTTATTATGTCAAACAAAAGAAAATCGTTTTTTAAAAACAAGATTTTGAGATCTGGGCACGTATCCAAAAAGCGTCTCAGAGTAGAAAAATTGGTCCTCTCTCTCCCCAGACAGACTCATTTAATACTGGGTCGTTACAATATTTTGAGATCTGGGCCCATATCCAAAAAGCGTCTCAGAGTAGAAAATGTGTCGTATAAGTGCTGAGAATAAAGCCATTTTAGTCCTACTCTTATGGGTATAAATTAAAGCTATGCATGAAGCCTCTTTATTCATAAGTGTCCCCCTAGTTGGCAGATATTTAGGACACCCTCATGAGCTGTCCTAACCAGTTAAGAGGTACCAGCAGGTGTCTTGATAATAGAAACATGCAGCGAGTCAGTGGTTCCTGTGCAACATGTAATTGCTTTGGAGCAGTGGTGACCTGTCATTCAGGGCAGAGCCCCACCTGTTTAGCAGATGCTCTTACCCAGAGCGATTTACAGTAAGTGCATTCATCTTAAGATAGCTAGGTGAGACAACCAGATAATACAGTCAAATATACAGGATACGAACATTCCATTTCAGCTAAACAATGGATATATAGCGTTTTGCAATACAAAATAATAATAATTATACACATCTAAAATCTATTAATTAAACATCTGAGAACAGTAATATTGAAGGTACCCATAAGCAACCATTTCTGATTAAAAAACACATGTGAAAAATTGTGGAAATAGCATTTAGGAAATAAACTCTTAATAATTCTTAAACAAAATTGTCATCTCACCTCTTAGCTTTGGTGTCATGTTCCCCAGAGAGACTAATTTTAGAGGCAGGGCCCCCCCTCCTCTCTCTCCCCCAGAGAGACTCATTTTAGAGGCAGGGCCCCCCTCCTCTCTCTCCCCAGAGAGACTCATTTTAGAGGCAGGACCCCCTCCTCTCTCTCCCCAGAGAGACTCATTTTAGAGGCAGGGCCCCCTCCTCTCTCTCCCCAGAGAGACTCATTTTAGACCACTGACCCCTAAACAGAGATCCAACATGTTGGTTGTAGTTAACACAGTAATTCTTGAATGTGAATTGTTATAATTTATTAATTATCTCTTACACAACATTTACTAACAGACATATCGAAACAGTCAGGTGATTTAATGCAATCACATGAATATGTAGTTGTGACATCTCTTCACCATGGCCATGTCACACACTTATTTGTATTCATTAAAAGTCGGCCATTTATTATTTTTGAATCTGTTCTTTTCTAAACGTATCTGAGAATGTAGACAGAAGGGGCTAAAACAGGCTTGATTGATCTGGGGGGGATCAGTGATCTATACAGAAAGGTTTTTTGGAACAATTAAGAGATTCTTTATAATTTAAAGTCGGCTAGGTTATAATGTATAACAGTTTTTTTGTTGTTGTGTAAAGCAGATCAAGGTCTATACCTCAGCCAGTGGCGACCTGTCATTCAGGGCAGGTGGCCTTTCCTGTTTTGCATGTTATTGTGGCATTAATACATGTCACATATCAGTTCGCTAACAACGTAAAAATATATACACTACCGGTCAAAAGTTTTAGAACACACACTCATTCAAGGGTCTGTCTTTATTTTTACTATTTTCTACATTGTAGAATAATAGTGAAGACATCAAAACTATGAAATAACACATATAGAATCATGTAGTAACCAAAAAAGTGTTAAACAAATCAAAATATATTTAATATTTGAGATTCTTCAAATAGCCACCCTTTGCCTTGATGACAGCTTTGCACACTCTTGGCATTCTCTCAACCAGCAACCCGTTATTCAGGGCAGGTGGCCTTTCCTGTTTTGCATGTTATTTTGGCATTAATACATGTCACATATCAGTTTGCAAAAAATGTAAAAATAAATAAATATATATATCATTGAGTTAATAAAGCCGCATACAAACATGGTCTCCTTTTTGTTTTCTTGAGTAAGGCAGCTCCAAAATGCCGGTGTTTCAGCCTAGCTCAGTGCTTTCTGTGGTGGTGGGGTAAGACAGAAGAAAATACAGAGCGCTGTGCCGTGATTGGCTCAGTGTTCTGTCATTCATGGGGGACACTACGTCACCGCCAAGTCTAAGGGTAGAGCTAGAAAATGCAAGCCCCTTGGGTGCTGCCATAGAGTTACATTAGAAGTGCCCATCCAAGAAGGTCATTGGCCAACAGATAAAATGACCTCAAATCACATTATATCTACAGTAGCTTTGATTGGACTGATCATGTCAACATCATACTTTCAAAATCTTAGCCAGCAGTCATCATCATGAATCAAGTCGACAATCTACAGGCAAATCCTTTTTTAATCCTTGTCATATGAAGATAAATAATGAAGAGAAATGATAGGACAGCTGTTGGGACTCTGCTGTTGGGACTCTGCTGTTGGGACTCTGCTGTCGGGACTCTGCTGTCGGGACTCTGCTGTCGGGACTCTGCTGTCGGGACTCTGCTGTCGGGACTCTGCTGTCGGGACTCTGCTGTCGGGACTCTGCTGTTGGGACTCTGCTGTTGGGACTCTACTGTCGGGACTCTACTGTCGGGACTCTGCTGTTGGGACTCTGCTGTTGGGCCAGCTTTATGTAGGCCCTAATAGTTTGTAGTTTAGCCTAGACCTACGAGAGTCTGCCCGTCTTTCCTACATATCAACACATTCATCCGACTTCTAATGTTGCCGAGAAATCGTGCCACAGTTTCAACAGCCATTGTGTAACTGCGTAGGCTACACACTTACTTTCACGTTCATATGGGGAAATCACATAACTTCTTACAGTCGCTGGTGCAGCCGCCTGTTCTCTTGCAGATGAAGTAGCTTTTATAGGCGACTCATTCAACCAGCCTAAACAACAGTAAATAAAAGATGTCAAATGGTCAAAAGTCAATCCTGATATAGCCATGTACATCAAAGAGTGGTGTATTGCTACAGATGTAGGATCTTAATTTTAGCCAGTTTGCTACAGCAGGAAAAGAATCCTGCAGCAACAGGACATTTGAATTATTATGTGGATTATAATTAATGAACAATTCTTTTAATAGAAAAGTGGAATTGATCATCTTCAGAAACCTTTTTAAAAGCTTAATACACTCAAATACACTACAAGTTTCAGTTCTCCTGCAACTGGGTGATCACATTAAGATCCTACATCTGTACAGAGATTATGTCTTTATCTAAATAAGGCAGTTTGAGTTATTAGCAAAAACGTTGCAACGGTCAGCTGCTGTAAACCTATGTGATTGGATGTTATAGACCCATCTGAACAGTTTCTTTCCCCATGTTGTGTTCCTGACCAACCGACCATCTGGCCCAGTGAGACTAAAGGACTATACACTCTATGCTGCACACCACATCAAGCCATCTCTGAACTGTACACTACCATCTGGCCCATAGAGACTAAAGGACTATACACTCTATGCTGCACACCACATCAAGCCATCTCTGAACTGTACACTACCATCTGGCCCATAGAGACTAAAGGACTATACACTCTATGCTGCTCACCACATAAAGCCATCTCTGAACTGTACACTACCATCTGGCCCATAGAGACTAAAGGACTATACACTCTATACTGCACACCACATCAAGCCATCTCTGAACTGTACACTACCATCTGGCCCATAGAGACTAAAGGACTATACACTCTACGCTGCTCACCACATCAAGCCATCTCTGAACTGTACACTACCATCTGGTCCATAGAGACTAAGGGACTATACACTCTATGCTGCACACCACATCAAGCCATCTCTGAACTGTACACTAAATAACTGAACTATACTGCATTAGCACTCTGTTAATCTCTCTTAGATATATTTATTCTGGTCCTGTATATGTATACCCACTGTACTGTATATCTATATATCAACTGTATTCCCACTGTACTGTATATCTGTATATCAACTGTATTCCCACTGTACTGTATATCTGTATATCAACTGTATTCCCACTGTACTGTATATCTGTATATCAACTGTATTCCCACTGTACTGTATATCTGTATATCAACTGTATTCCCACTGTACTGTATATCTGTATACCAACTGTATTCCCACTGTACTGTATATCTGTATATCAACTGTATTCCCACTGTACTGTATATCTGTATACCAACTGTATTCCCACTGTACTGTATATCTGTATATCAACTGTATTCCCACTGTACTGTATATCTGTATACCAACTGTATTCGCACTGTACTGTATATCTGTATATCAACTGTATACCCACTGTACTGTATATCTGTATATCAACTGTATTCCCACTGTACTGTATATCTGTATATCCACTGTTCATTCTCTTATAGCTCTATGCTCACTCTTCCTAGTTGTGTATAATGTTGTACAGACATTTGTGTAAACTCTACTGTCTGTATTCTGTCTCTAAATGTTGTCTGTCACTATCACCATGTAGATTTATGTGTACAGATGTAGGATCTTAATTTGATCACCCCCACTGCAGAATAACTTTCCAGCAATGCAGGAAATGTAAAACGTGTAGTGTATTTGAGGTTTTAAAAGGCTTCTGAAGTTTGTAATTTCCACTTAGAAATGTCAGACTTGCGTTTCCCTTAATAGAAATGTTTCAACCGCTACAAAAATATCCATTAATTATAATTCACATAATAATTCACATTTCCTGTTGCTGCAGGAATATTTTCCTGCTGTAGCAAACTGGCTCAAATTAAGATCCTACATATGTATGTGCAAATGTACTTGGCGAATAAAGGTGATTCTGATTCTGCAAAGGTTGAGTCTCTAGATTCCCTTGCTGCTCTGGGAAAATAATGAAATGGTTGTCATAGTGATTTAAACTGTGACTGGTTATCTCCCAACTCTGAGGCCATGTCATTTGTTATATTTCACCCAATTGATAAAAGAAGCTAGAAGGCTGAACCCAGAAGACATCTTTAAATCAACACTTACTGATATTATCCTAAAATCCTTTCACTCATATTGTTGTGTCTCTTTGTTCAACGGACGTTGGTAGCCTGTGATATTAATATTGTAGAAAACAGTGGGGCAGGGCAGTGAACCCAGGTCACTGGCGAAAAGGCAAACACCCCAAAGCATCGCGGCAATAGGGTTAAACCTATTGCTGCGATGGGAATTGTAACCTGGCTCACACTGCCCCCTATAAAAGCAAGTCCTGTGCTTCGACTACCTCAGACCCCTCACACATCCGGGCCGTGCATTCTGATGGCCTCACAGACACCATACTACTTCTGACACCAATGTAGCAAACAGCGGGTCAGGGGAAGCGAACCCAGGTTGCACGTGTAAAAGGCAAACAACCTACGACGCACCAATAGGGTTAACCCACATGGTGGGAATTGGAATGTGGCTCACACTGCCCCCTCCGACCAGGAAGTCGACAACTCACATGTCCGGGCCGTGCGTTCTGATGACCTCACAACCGCCATTCCACTTCTGACACCAATGTAATTCTCTGGCAACAGCTCTGGTGGACATTCCTGCAGTCAGCATGCCAATGGCACGCTCCCTCAAAACCTGAGACATCTGTGGCATTGTGTTTTTGACAAAACTGCACATTTCCGAGTGGCCTTTTATAGTCACCAGCACAAGGTGTACCTGTGTAATGATCATGCTGTTTAATCTGCTCCACCCCTGTCTGGTGGATGCATTATCTTGGCAACGGATAAATGCTCACTAACAAGGATGTTAACAAAATTGTGCACAAAATCTGAGAGAAATGTGTTTTTATGTTCATATGGAACATTTCTGGAATATTTTATTTCAGCTCATGAAACATGGGACCAACACTTTTACATGTTGTGTTTATATTTTTGTTCTGTATAGATAAAAACACAAAGCTTCCAGCAGAGGTCAGTGCTCTTCTGACATCTGTCAGATGGTAGTGTGATGTCCGAAGCTTCGACCGTCATCATCCGTAGTATTGTTACTTTGATACAAGCATTGATACGTTGTGTCGAATCAGTAGTGCTTTGAAAACTGCAACGGTGCATCGTAGCTCCGCTATTAATCGTCCAATCCCTAGTGTCCACTGAATGTTGACTAGCAACAAGAAAGTGGTACCTAAAAGACACCCACCATGAGTGCCCATTGAAGTGGCTCCAGACGAGGACATCTGAAATAAAAACCCTCCAACTTACAATATGGAGTAAAAAAACAAGTGGAGCAAACCAGACCAAACCAGACCAAACCAAACCAAACCAGACCAAACCAAACCAGACCAAACCAGACCAAACCAAATCCTGGGAGATACAAGACAGAAAGACTTTGTTCATCAACTTAAAGAAGCAGAGCTACAAAGAGGTGCCAGTCTTCCTAACATCTCTAAGGCCAATCAGAACACTGGACCAGCTGCTCTTCAATATCACATAACAGATGGAACCCTTCTGACTAAAGAGATGACAAGCAGAACACTGGACCAGCTGCTCTTCAATATCACATAACAGATGGAACCCTTCTGACTAAAGAGATGACAAGCAGAACACTGGACCAGCTGCTCTTCAATATCACATAACAGATGGAACACTTCTGTCTAAAGAGATGACAAGCAGAACACTGGACCAGCTGCTCTTCAATATCACATAACAGATGGAACCCTTCTGACTAAAGAGATGACAAGCAGAACACTGGACCAGCTGCTCTTCAATATCACATAACAGATGGAACCCTTCTGACTAAAGAGATGACAAGCAGAACACTGGACCAGCTGCTCTTCAATATCACATAACAGATGGAACCCTTCTGACTAAAGAGATGACAAGCAGAACACTGGACCAGCTGCTCTTCAATATCACATAACAGATGGAACCCTTCTGACTAAAGAGATGACAAGCAGAACACTGGACAGTATTTATGCTGCAGTAGTTTATGTGTCGGGGGGTTGGGGTCAGTTGGTTATACCTAGAGTACTTCTCCTGTCTTATCCAGTGTCCTGTGTGAATTTAAGTATGCTCTCTCCTAATTCTCTCGTTTTCTCTTCCTCTCTGAGAACCTGAGCCCTGGGACCATACGTCGGGACTATCGGGTTTCATGCTGACACCTTGCTGTCCCCAGTCCGCCTGGCCTTGCTGCTGTTCCAGTTTCAACTGTTCTGCCTACGGTTACGAAACCCCTACCTGTCCCAGACCTGCTGTTTTCGACTCTTAATGATCGGATGAATTGCCAACTGAGAGACCTGAGCCCTAGGACCATACGTCCGGACTGCCGGCCGTGGTGACTCCTTGCTGTCCCCAGTCCGTGGCCTTGCTGCTATTCCAGTTTCAACTGTTCTGCCTGCGGTTATGGAACCCCCTACCTGTCCCAGACCTGCTGTTTTTAAACTCTTAATGATCGCTATGAAAAGCCAACTGAGATTTATTCCTGATTATTATTTGACCATGCTTGTCACTTATGGACATTTTTGAACATCTTGGCATGGTTTCTGTTATAATCTCCACCCGGCACAGCCAGAAGAGGACTGGCCACCCCTCATAGCCTGGTTCCTCTCTAGGTTTCTTCCTAGGTTTGGCCTTTCTAGGGAGTTTTTCCTAGCCACCGTGCTTCTACACCTGCATCACTAGCTGTTTGGGGTTTTAGGCTGGGTTTCTGTACACGCACTTCGAGATATCAGCTGATGTATGAAGGGCTATATAAAATAAAATTGATTGATTGATTGATTGATGGACCAGCTGCTCTTCAATATCACATAACAGATGGAACCCTTCTGACTAAAGAGATGACAAGCTAGAACACTGACCAGCTGCTCTTCAATATCACATAACAGATGGAACCCTTCTGACTAAAGAGATGACAAGCCAGCACAGGCATAAGCATACTGTCTATTGAGGTGACGCCAAGAGGTGCGGCCAACGTGCTAACGTCCAACCTCAAAATATAAATGGAAATACCAAAGCCTGTAACAACATGTAGTCGTGACTGATATCTTTCACCTCATCTCCCTGTTACTGTTTGTTTAGGTAGTTATAGACAGTGCAGCAACACAAGGCCACATTCCTCTCTAGCCCCTTCCACTCTCTCACGCTAATGTGTATTTATTAAAAGTAGACTATTTCTTAATCTGTTCTTTTCTAAACGTATCTGAGAATGTAGACAGAAGGGCTAAAATGGACATGATTGATCTGAGGGGGATCAGATCCGTACAGAATGGTTTTTTGCAACAAGTAGGAGATTTATATTATGTAAAGTAGGCTAGGTTATAATATATAACAGAGGTTTGTTAGTGATATGCAGATAGAGGTCTACACCTCAGCTATAGCCTACATATCCTAGATGACCAGCCTAAACCTGTTCAGATCAGTTCCCATAACGTTATAGACCTCACAGTAGCAGGACAGAGCATGTAGCCTAGGCATGAGCAATATGTGTATGTGTTATTTCATAGTTTTGATGTCTTCACTATTATTCTACAATGTAGAAAACAGTACAAATAAAGACAAATCCTGGAATGAGTAGGTGTGTCCAAACTTTTGACTGGTACTGTACTTCAGATGTAGCCTACATATCCTAGATGACCAGCCTAAACCGGTTCATATCAGTTCACATAGGTTATCAGTAGCAGGATTGATCACCTACAAATCGGTTTTAAGTCCAAATAACAGGGCATGTAGCCTAGGCCAAATATTTTCTAAACATTTCCTAAAGAGACCATCTGGGCCCGGTATCCCAAAAGCACCTGAAGGCTAAGTTAATCGGTAGAACCTTTGTAGGAGTCTTGATAAATCTACAAGCTATTTCCCAAAACCATTGTTTCTTTATTTTTACTATTTTCTACATTGTGGAATAATAGTGAAGACATCAAAACTATGAAATAACACATATGGAATCATGTAGTAACCAAAAAGTGTTGGCACCAATTGGGTCACTTGGTTGGAATTGTGATGTGGCTCATATAGCGAGGATCACTACAATATAGTAGAACTATGATACAATTACAGTTATCATATCAAATGTTAAATGTAGAACTATAATATAGAATATATTGAATTTGACTTGCCCACATTCAGTTAGCTCCATTTTGTATGATTAAACTGACACGTACCTGTCTCAGTAGAAGTCGACTGTTAGGTCTGAGTATTTTACTTCCATTCACTGTACTAAAATTACACCATACATTACATTTCTCTACCACTTTATAATAATCCCTGGAAAGATTCTTACCTTGTAGCCTGAATTCACAACCAGAACATGTCAAGTCATTGAGATATTTTCAGTTCTGCTGAAAGAGCACCTTCCTGATGACTAGCACTCTGTGTATTCTTATGGGTGAAGTCTGATCTGGAATGTGAAGCTAACTGAAATGTAGATAAGCTTTGAAAAACCAGTATATCTATCTTACATCATAGTCCACCCCTCAGGCTAAGTTCAGGTTACAGCATCAGGCAGACATCAACAGCCGAGTTGTAGGCTACAACCTGGGTCGTATTCATTAGTTTACTCTGCAGCCAACAGTTTTAAAATGTTGCAATAAACAGTTTTTTTGTTTTTGTCATTTAGCAGACACTCTTATCCAGAACGACTTACAGTTAGTGAGTGCATACCATTATTTTTCATACTGCCCCCCCCGTGGGAATCGAACCCACAACCCTGGCATTGCAAACACCATTCTCTACCAACTGAGCTACATCCCTGCCAGCAATTCCCTCCCTTACCCTGGGCCAATTGTGCACCAACCCATGGGTCTCCCGGTCGCAGCCGGCTACAACAGAGCCTGGATTCAAACCAGGATCTCTAGTGGCACAGCTAGCACTGCAATGCAGTGCCTTAGACCACTGCGCCACTCGGGAGGCTAGTTTACTCCAAACGCTGTCCAACGTGACCTAAACAGTTTCCGTTGCCAAACATTTTGCTACGGTGGGCATTAATGAACACACACAACCTGTTTTGAGGAAGTGTAAATTGTTGTTAGTCTTTCCACAGTATTTATTTGTCTCTCTTTCACACAACATACCTTCCTGAGTGAAAAGCGTTAACAGTAGATTAGAAAGAGAAAATGTTTGTTTGTTGCGTGTTGTGTTTTAAGCCTGTTTTGGGAAGACAAGTCTATAGACCTATGATACAGTACACTCTTAGAAAAAAGAGTTCCAAAAGGGTCCTCTGGCTATCCCCACAGGAGAACGCTTTTGGGTTCCAGGTAGAACCCTTCTGGCTTCCATGTAGAACCCTCTGTGGAAATGATTCTTCATGGAACCCAAAAGGGTTCTAACTAGGACCAAAAAGGGTTCTACAAAGGGTTCTCCTACAACAAAATATCCCTTTTAGATTCTAGATAGTGTAGGAACGATCACCCTGGGGCACTCAGATGGAAACAGAACGAATTCACATCCCGCATCTAATTTATATCCAAAACATGTTAAGGAGAGTAGGCCTATTATAACACTGTCCACAAAACATATCATCAACTATATAAATACACATAACAATATCATCAACTATATGAATACACATAACAATATCATCAACTCAATTAATACACCTAACAATATCATCAACTATATAAATACACATAACAATATCATCAACTATATGAATACACATAACAATATCATCAACTATATGAATACACATAACAATATCATCAACTATATTAATACACATAACAATATCATCAACTATATTAATACACATAACAATATCATCAACTATATTAATACACATAACAATATCATCAACCATATTAATGCACATAACAATATCATCAACTATATTAATTTCATAACAATATCATCAACTATATTAATACACATAACAATATCATCAGCTATATTATTACTCTCTCACTCACTCACTCACTCACTCACTCACTCACTCACTCACTCACTCACTCACTCACTCACCACCTACTCTCTCACTCACTCAATCACTCACTCACACACGCGCACGCAGATACACACACAGCCAACCAATGGAACAAATAAACAATTAACTAAATAAAACAGACATGTACAGAAACATTTCCTTGACTCATAAGTTCCAAGAAATATTATATTTCAGTACTAACTGACTTATAAAATAAACGTTAATTTGAGTCATTAGAATGTATGTAAGAGACATGATTGTGTGAAATCTATGTCAATGTAGAGCAGCATAAAGTACAAGAACAGATGTATTGCAGTGATGGGTGACATACACCTCCAGGTAACTGCCAAAATAAAGGAGACACCAACATAGTGTCTTAACAGGGCGTTTTGCCTCCAGGAGCCACCAGAACAATACTCATTGGTGTAGATGTGCCTTGTCATACATTCTACAAGTGTCTGGAACTCTATTGGAGGGATGTGACATCATTCCTCCACAAGGAATTCCATAATATGGTGTTTTGTTGATGGTGGTGGAAAACACTGTCTCAGGCGCCGCTCCAGAATCGACCATAAGTGTTAAATTGGGTTGAGACCTGGTTACTGAGACGGCCATGGCATATTGTGAAACATCAGCAAGTTCAGCAGTTAATCACTGAAGCTCCTGCCAAACGTGCCCCAACAATCACCAATCGTTAAGCTCTTCCCAAGCAGGGACGCAGTCTCTCCTGGTTGCAGCCCCTCTCTCCCCAGGGGTAGCAGCTCCTCTCTCCCCAGGGGTAGTAACTCCTCTCTCCCCAGGGGTAGCAGCTCCTCACTCCCCAGGGGTAACAGCTCCTCTCTCCCCAGGGGTAGAAGCTCCTCTCTCCCCAGGGGTAGCAGCTCCTCTCTCCCCAGGGGTAGCAGCTCCTCTCTCCCCAGGGGTAGCAGCACCTCTCTCCCAAGGGGTAACAGCTCCTCTCTCCCCAGGGGTAGAAGCTCCTCTCTCCCCTAGGATTTGAAGACATTGGAGGCTTAGCCCATAGCCAGTAGGAG
The DNA here is from genome assembly GCF_020615455.1 of Coregonus clupeaformis. Classification (NCBI taxonomy): domain Eukaryota; kingdom Metazoa; phylum Chordata; class Actinopteri; order Salmoniformes; family Salmonidae; genus Coregonus; species Coregonus clupeaformis. The sequence continues at coordinate 73,604 of NW_025534189.1, read as the reverse complement.
GGTCCGGGAAGGAATTTCAACAGCTAAATCCATGAATACATCTACAGTGTATTGCCAAAAACCACTCAACATCTTCAAACATAGACTCTGACCTGTCCAATGAGCCAAACTAAATAAAGAATCCCACAGTACCTAAACACGCTCTCTCTCTCTCTCTCTCTCTCTCTCTCTCTCTCTCTCTCTCTCTCTCTCTCTCTCTCTCTCTCTCTCTCTCTCTCTCTCTCTCTCTCTCTCTCTCTCTCTCTCTCTCGCACAAGCACACACACACACACACACACACGCAGACACAACCGACCAATGGAACAAATAACAAATTGACTAAATAAAACAGACATGTACAGAAACATATCAGACACGCAGTGCAGTAATTAGAATCCCTATATCAGCTTTTAGTGATAGTCTACTGTCACAAGCTGGGCTTGAACTCAGGTCTCAGATGTGGAGAGTTGGGTGTTCTACCCCTTAGCCACAGAGGAGGTATAGTTGGACCCAAACGAAACACCCAAGGCAATACTCCAGGCAAAGTAGATTTAATATAAAAAAAAAGGTTCTTTGCACTTCAAAAATAATCCAACAAAAGTTCTTCTCAGAAAGAGGTATACTAACAGAGGTACAGTAAACAAAACAGGAGGAAAAACAAAATAACTCCACGAGGGGAGAAAAACAAAATAAAGATAACTTAGAAAAGCTTACTGGAAAGACTCTGTGGGACACAGCAGGAGACACATAGCCAGGACTCAAAACCAAGTGAGGAACAAGGGGAAAAACACAGCTAAAATACTCTAGGGGAAACAAGGCACAGGTGACCTGGATAAAGCTAATAAGGACACACGAGGAAGAACTAAGGCAGAGGGGAACACAGATGACCTCTAGAGGCCCGGAGACAAACAGGAGGCAGGAAGCTGACAGGACCCCTCCTCTAGGAATGACTCCTGACGTTCCTTCCAGAACACCCTGGCCTCAGGGTGCGAAACTCTCGGATCAAACCTGGGTCCAGGATGTCCTTGGCTGGAACCCAGGAGCGCTCCTCTGGCCCGTAGCCCTCCCAGTCCACCAGATACTGCAGAGAGTTCTGGACCCTCCGGGAGTCCAGTATCCGGCGCACTGTGTAGGCTGGCTGGCCGTCAATGATCCTGGGAGGTGGCGGGGTCTGCGTGGGGGGCAAAGGGAGAAGACAAGACAGGTTTTAGTAGTGAAACATGGAAAGTGGGGTTAATTCTAAGGGAGCGAGGGAGAACCAAACGATAAGAAACAGGGTTAACTTTCCTTGCTATGCGGAAAGGGCCGATGTATTTCTGGGAAAGCTTCTTGGATTCGACCCGGAGGGGCAGGTTCTTAGTGGCCAACCAAACTCTCTGACCAGCTCGGAAACTAGGGGCCGTCCCGGGGCGGCGATTAGCCTGACTTTGGTATCTCTGGGAGGTCCGAAGGAGGGTACGCCTGGCCTTCTTCCAGGTCCGCCTACAGCGTTGGACAAAGCGCTGGGCAGAGGGAACACCAACTTGCGCCTCTTCCTCTGGAAATAATGGAGGGGTGTATCCGAACTGGCATTCGAAGGGGGGACAATCCGGTGGCTGAGGACTGGAGGGTGTTGTGGACATATTCAGCCCAAATGATATAGGTGGCCCAAGACGTGGGTTTACTGGCCGCCATACACCGCAGGGCGGTCTCCAGATCCTGATTAATCCGTTCCGTTTGGCCATTAGACTCTGGATGGAACCCAGACGATAGGCTGGCTGTGGCCCCAATAAGCCTGCAGAAGGCCCCCCAAAACCGGGACGAATTGGGGACCTCGGTCGGAGACAACGTCCAGGGGAATTCCAAATATCCGGAAGACATGGTTCATGAGGAGCTCAGCAGTCTCCTTGGCCGAGGGCAGCTTGGGCAGGGGAATAAACCGGGCAGCCTTAGAGAACCGGTCTACAACCACTAGGATGACTGTGTTGCCCTGGGATGGAGGAAGTCCCGTAACAAAGTCCAGAGAACGGTGTGACCATGGCCTGCGAGGAACAGGTAAGGGATGGAGCAGTCCCCTGGGTCGCTGACGTGTCGACTTTCCCTGGTTGCACACAGGGCAGGCCCTCAACATAGACCTGCACGTCCTTCTTGATGGACGGCCACCAAAACCGTTGGAGGAATTCCAGTGTGCGAGCACTACCTGGATGGCATGTCAAGGGCGACTCATGACCCCACTGCAAGACGCGGGCCCGAACAGAGAGAGGAACGACAGGCGTCCGGCAGGACCACCGCCTGGATCGGGCTCATGGACAAGGGCCTCTCGTACTCCCTCTTTCTAGTTCCCACTGAAGAGGTGCGACGATCCTAGACCTCGGAATAATCGATGCCAAGGGCTTCTCTTGTATCTCGGGAGAATAGGCTCGAGACAGGGCATCCGGCTTGACGTTCTTGGTGCCAGGTCTGTAAGACAGGAGAAACTGGAATCGATTAAAAAAGGGACCATCGTGCTTGCCGAGGGTTCATCCGCTTTGCCTGTTGGAGATATTCCAGGTTCTTGTGGTCTGTGAGAACCTGGAAAGGATACTGAGCCCCCTCAAGCCAATGGCGCCACTCTTCCAAGGCCAGTTTTACCGCAAGCAACTCCCGATCCCCCACGTGGTAGTTGCGCTCGGCCTCAGACAGGCGGCAGAGACATGAAGGCACAAAGGTGTAATCTCCCATCCTCACCCCCTCTGTGACAGGACGGCTCCCACCCCCACCTCTGAGGCGTCCACCTCCACCACGAAAGGTCTTTCTGGGTCAGGGATCACCAGAATCGGAGCAGAAGTGAAGCGGCGCTTGAGATCCTCAGGCCCTGCTGCTTCCGACCCCAGTGAATCTTGGTCCCTCCTCCTTGGTAAGCGTCGTCAAGGGGGCTACCACAGAGCTGAAATTCTTAATGAACTTCCGATAGAAGTTAGAAAAGCCAATGAACCGTTGGAACCTCCTTGACCGTGGCAGGTGGGCCAGCTCTGGACCGCTTTGACCTTCTTGGGATCCATCTCTAGGTGGCCGGGAGTGACAATAAACCCGAGAAACTGAGTCTGGGAAACATGAAATTCACACTTCTCAGGTTTAACGTAGAGGTGATTGTCAAGGAGCCTCTGGAGAACCCTGCTAACATGCCCCTCATGCTCCTTCAGTGACCTCGAGAAGATGAGGATATCGCTCCAGGTAACGAAGACGAACAGATTAAGCATATCCGGGAGAACATCATTAATCAGGGCTTGGAATACGCGGGGCATTGGTGAGCCGAACGGCATCACCCGATATTCATAGTGCCCCGTGGGCGTGTTGAATGCCGTCTTCCATTCGCCTCTGCCGGATCCGCACGAGATGGTAAGCATTGCGGAGATCCAGTTTAGTAAATATGGAAGCCCCTGAAGCAGCCTCAAAGCAGTGGCCATGAGAGGAAGGGGGGTATCGATTCTAACCGTGATCTTGTTGAGTCCTGTAGATCAATACAAGGCCTAAGACCCCGTCTTTCTTTTCAACAAAAAGAAGCCCGCCCCAGCCGGGAAGTAGAGGCACAGATGATGCCGGCTGCCAAGGACTCCTTAATGTAGGTGTCCATAGCTGAGTGCTCGAGGAAGATAAGGAAAATATCCGACCTCCTAGGAGGGCAGCAACCAGGAGTAGATCAATGGCACAGTCATACGTGCGGTGAGGCGGTAAGGAAGTAGCCCGGGACTTGCTGAACACTGCCTTGAACCGATGGTAAACACTGGGGACTCGGGAGACGCCAACAGACTCTGAAACTGGGTACTAGGGGCTGAGGGACTGAAGCATGCAGGTGAGTTGGTCAAGTGGACCCCAGCTTAGAATGGTGCCAGTAGGCCAGTCGATCTGGGGATTATGTCTGCATAGCCAAGGGTGACCCAGGATAATAGGATACTCGGGAGTCAATGAGATAGAAGGTCTCCTCCTGCTGGTGTTGAAAGATGGTAAGTCGCAGGGATGAGTCGCCTGTAACCTTCCTGGTTCCAGAGGTCTGCCATCTAAGGCTGTAACAGCCTGGGGTTGGAGGAAGTAGTTGGGTAGGGATCTTAAGTTCCTTAGCCAAGGTTAATCCAGGAAATCACCTCGGCACCGGAATCGATCAAGCCTGGACCCGATGCTGGTGGTCCCTCCCAGGACAGAGTGGCTGGAATAGCTAGGGACAGCGTTAGTAGGAGGAGCTCTAATTTTCCCCATCACAGCCCTCCTGTAGCTAGGCGGGGACAGGCGTTTCCCAAAGCTCGGGGCAAGTGGAGCGGAAGTGGCCGGCAACCCCGCAGTAGAGGCACCGACGCTCCTCATGCAACGTTCCTTTCGTTGGGAGAAAGCCTGGAACGGCCTAACTGCATGTTCTCCGGGAATCCTGGAGCAGTTCAGGAGCCGGGAAGCTCTGAATGACGGAGCCCTAAACAGGAGAAACAGAGCTGCTCAGAGGAACTTGGGACTGAGACACCTGGCGGCGAGCCGTTCTCCGCCTCTTACGATTGTCCAGGCGGATGGCCAAGGCGATGAGGGACTCGAGATCCCCAGCGGGTTCTCGGGTGGCTAACTCATCTTGAAGGGGCTCAGATAACCCTCCCTGAAAACAGACCCTAGCGCTTCATCATTCCATCCGCTCCTTGCTGCTATGGTCCGGAATTCAATGGCAAAATCTGCCTGCTTTGGGGACCCTGACGGAGAGACAGTAGGCGCTTGGGAAGCTTCCCGCCCACTGACAGGATGATCGAACACCCGCTTGAACTCTTCTACAAATGCACGAGGAGTCACAACAGGCCTCCTGGGACTGCCACACCGCAGAGGCCCAGGAGAGCGCCTTGTCTGAAAGAAGGGTAATGATGTAGGCAATCTTGGAACGGTCTGTGGGAAAACTTGAGGGTTGGAGCTCAAGGTGAGGGAGCATTGGGTGAGGGAAACCCTGGCAAGAGCTTGGATCCCCAGAAAAGGGCTTGGGAGGTGGTAGTCGGGGCTCTGCCACTGGAGAAGGCCTGTCGTCACTGGGGGGTGACCTGGAGGAAGGGTAAGGACCAGGGAGGCGTTCAAAGAGCTGGCGGAGGGAACTCATTATCGGCCAGGAGTTGAGAATGACCAGCCATCAGCTCTTCTTGTCGGCTGAGAACGGCTTCATGGCGCTGGAAAGATGCCTCATGTCGAGACCGATCACCGCTAACAGGTCCTTGGAACTGAGTGTTTCTGAGTCCATGATTGACTTGGTTTTTCTGCACAAGCTGGGCTTGAACTCAGGTCTCAGATGTGGAGAGTTGGGTTTCTACCCTTAGCCACAGAGGAGGTATAGTTGGACCCAAACGAAACACCCAAGGCAATACTCCAGGTAAAGTAGATTTAATATAAAAAAAGGTTCTTTGCACTTCAAAAATAATCCAACAAAAGTTCTTCTCAGAAAGAGGTATACTAACAGAGGTACAGTAAACAAAACAGGAGGAAAAACCAAATAACCTTCACGAGGGGAGAAAACAAAATAAAGATAACTTAGAAAAGCTTACTCGGGAAAGATCTGGGGACACAGCAGGAGACACATAGCCAGGACTCAAAAAACCAAGTGAGGAACAAGGGGAAAAAACACAGCTAAAAATACTCTAGGGGAAACAAGGCACAGGTGACCTGGATAAAGCTAATAAGGACACAAGAGGAAGAACTAAGGCAGAGGGGAACACAGATGACCTCTAGAGGCCCGGAGACAAACAGGAGGCAGGAAGCTGACAGTCTACTGTTTGTTCTCCCCTCCTCTGTCTCTCTCCATCACTTTCTCTGTGTCGTCTATTGATGTCTTTCATCTTGTCTGGTGTCTCTCTCCATCATATCATATTCTTCTGTTGCTGTCTCTATATCTTGTCTGGTGTCTCTCCCATCATCATCATATTCTCCTGTTGCTGTCTCTGTGTCTTGTCTGGTGTCTCTCTCCATCATATCCTATTCTTCTGTTGCTGTCTCTGTGTCTTGTCGGTATCTCTCTCCATCATATCCTATTATTCTGTTGCTGTCTCTGTGTCTTGTCTGGTGTCTCTCCATCATATCATATTCTTCTGTTGCTGTCTCTGTGTCTTGTCTGGTGTCTCTCTCCATCATATCCTATTCTTCTGTTGCTGTCCCTGTGTCTTGTCTGGTGTCTCTCTCCATCATATCATATCTCTTCTGTTGCTGTCTCTGTGTCTTGTCTGGTGTCTCTCTCCATCATATCATATTCTTCTGTTGCTGTCTCTGTGTCTTGTCTGGTGTCTCTCTCCATCATATCCTATTCTTCTGTTGCTGTCTCTGTGTCTTGTCTGGTGTCTCTCTCCATCATATCATATTCTCCTGTTGCTGTCTCTGTGTCTTGTCTGGTGTCTCTCTCCATCATATCATATTCTTCTGTTGCTGTCTCTGTGTCTTGTCTGGTGTCTCTCCATCATATCATATTCTTCTTGTTGCTGTCTCTGTGTCTTGTCTGGTGTCTCTCTCCATCATATCCTATTCTTCTGTTGCTGTCTCTGTGACTTGTCTGGTGTTTCTCTTTAGTTTTGCAATCCAAAATGATCAAGGGGATACTGGGGTAGCTTAACAATGTTTTGGACCTCTATAGGGTTTTTGCGGTGACTGTATCACTGCCACACCGCAGTCATCAGTCATGACCGCAGTCATCAGTCATCAGTCATCAGTCATGACCGCAGTCATCAGTCAGTCATCAGTCATCAGTCATCAGTCATCAGTCATGACCGCAGTCAAATTCCACAAGACTGTTGAGTCATGGTAATCTCTTCTGATGCATCATGCAGCCCATATATGTTTTGATTTCTAAGACATTCTAGGGTAGAGAAGAGTATTATTAGTATAATTATTAATAATAATAGTATTGGGGCCGAGTGAAGAGAAAAAATAACAAACAGAGAAAGGTGGGATTATAAATTATTATTAAAATGGTTCTTGGATTATAAATTATTTAAAAAATGGTTCTTGGATTATAAATTATTATTAAAATGGTTATTGGATTACAAAATATTATTAAAATGGTTCTTGGATCATAAATTATTATTAAAATGATTATTGGATTATAAATTATTATTAAAATGGTTATTGGATTATAAATTATTATTAAAATGGTTATTGGATTATAAATTATTATTAACATGGTTCTTGGATTATAAATTATTATTAAAATGGTTCTTGGATTATAAATTATTGTTAAAATGGTTCTTGGATTATAAATTATTATAAAATTGTTATTGGATTATAAATTATTATTTAAATGGTTATTGGATTATAAATTATTATTAAAATGTTTATTGGATTATAAATTATTATTAAAATGGTTCTTGGATTATAAATTATTATTAAAATTGTTCTTGGATTATAAATTATTATTAAAATGGTTCTTGGATTATAAATTATTATTAAAATGGTTCTTGGATTATAAATTATTATTAAAATGGTTCTTGGATTATAAATTATTATTAAATTGGTTCTTGGATTATTATTTCTTGCAGGTTTGTATCATTCACAGCTGAAGTTTCCAAATAACTGTTTGAAATGATCTCTTTTATGCTCAACATAGCTACTTCATATGCGCACATGCTCCGAATGGGAAAAATATCCTTTGTATTTTATTCAGCTAAATTCAATGATATTCGTCTTACTATAAAATCATATAATATAAAATAATGGGCTTAGGACTCATAAGCATAGGCCTGTCTTGTCTGCTTAATGAACAAGCCTACAGCCTATGTCATGGAGCATAGAGAGATAACATACAGTAGGACACTCATATTCTGTTCTTCTGAAATACATTTTCTTCATATCATGTTTATTTAGATCTGCACTAAAATAAATAATGGATTGATTGTATATATTAAATTGATTAATTTAAATATAGGTTTTCCAAAGGCCCCGGCGTGTTTGTATGCGGCTTATGCAGTGGAGGCCTGGAGATGCTAAATGTGTTTATGTTAATTAACGGTTAATTACTGTGAGACCGACAGTCTTTTACATGACAATAACCGGCTGACAAAATGTAATGACAGCCTCAGCCCAAGGCCTGTGTCTGGGTCACCTAAATCATCCTCCTCCCTACCATGTGCCCCTGGCTGCTGCTGTTCTAAGGGATCCACTGGCCTGCTGTTGTCATCTGTCCTCCTCCTTGGATCATCTGAAAGGTAGAAAGATTGAGGCGCAACATGTCATTAGTTAGTTTTAAAGGGCAACTTCCTGATTTGGACTCAGTTTAGATTGGGTTCATTAAGAAATGCTAGTCTCATGTGTGTGTTTGCAGGTTCCCAAATTATTTATGTAATTAGCATCAGCCGGCTGGTCTGCGACTTTGGACAGTTAGGGACCGTTAATAAATTACACATTGAAAATGAAACAATAGTTTCATATTGCATATCTTTACGTTTTCTTGTTAAATTCTTTCAATATTTGTATATGAATTTCTAAAATGTATAGTTGATTTGAGATTTTTAAGTAATTGAAATTTGGAGCTATTGTAATTTTAACATGTTGTTCCATGAACATTGTGTAATTTACTGATGGTCCCTAACTAGCTCCATAGGGACCAAGTGGCGTGGGAGAAGCTGTCTCCGCACCACGTGCTCTCACCACTGGTGTCCCCCAGGGCCTCAGTTCCTAGGCCCTCTCCTTTTCTCCCTATACACCAAGTCACTTGGCTCTGTCATATCCTCACATGGCCTCTCCTATCATTGCTACGCTGACGATACACAACTAATCTTCTCCTCCCCTTCTGATAACCAGGTGGCGAACGCATCTCTGCATGTCTGGCCGACATATCAGTATGGATGATGGATCACCACCTCAAGCTGAACCTTGGCAAGACGGAGCTGCTCTTCCTCCCGGGAAGGACTGCCCATTCCATGATCTCCGCCATCACGGCTGACAACTCTGCTGTGTCCTCCTCCCAGAGTGCGAAGAGCCTGGCGTGACCCTGACAACACCCTGTCGTTCTCCGCTAACATCAAGGCGGTGACCCGATCCTGCAGGTTCATGCTCTACAACATTCGGAGAGTACGACCTGCCTTACACAGGAAGCGGCACAGGTCCTAATCCAGGCTCTTGTCATCTCCCGTCTGATTACTGCAACTGGCTGTTGGCTGGGCTCCTGCCTGTGCCATTAAACCCCTACAACTCATCCAGAATGCCGCAGCCCGTCTGGTGTTCAACCTTCCCAAGTTCTCTCATGTCACCCCCCCTCCGCACACTCCACTGGCTTCCAGTTGAAGCTCGCATCCTGTTACAAGACCATGGTGCTTGCCTATGGAGCAGTGAGGGGAACGGCACCTCCGTACCTTCAGGCTCTGATCAGTCCCTACACCCAAACGAGGGCATTGTTCATCCACCTCTGGCCTGCTGGCTCCCTTCCTCTGCGGAAGCATAGTTCCCGCTCAGCCCAGTCAAAACTGTTCGCTGCTCGGCACCCCAATGGTGACAAGCCCCTCACGACGCCAGGACAGCAGAGTCACTCACCACCTTCCGGAGACATTTGAAACCCCGACCTCTTTAAGGAACACCTGGGATAGGATAAAGTAATCCTTCTACCCCCCCAAAAAAAATATCATAATAAAAATAAATAAAATAATAATAATAATAATAATAATTGTAAAGTGGTTATCCCACTGGCTATAGGGTGAATGCACCAATTTGTAGTCGCTTTAGGATAAGAGCGCCAGCTAAATGACGTAAATGTGCCCTTTGAGCAAGGCACTTAACCCTAATTGCTCCTGTAAGTCACTCTGGATAAGAGCGTCTGCTAAATGACTAAAATGTAAAATGTAATGTATATGAATATAAAGAGACATGAGACTTGTAGAATGGAATGAGTTATAAGATCCCTAAGATTAATTTTCATTTCATTCGCTAGTTCTACCAGCTAATGTGATATTTTTAGATTCCATAACATTTGAGGACATAACTTAAGACTATGTATTTTCAATGTTTTGTTCACCTAGAATCTAACCAGAAACCCGTCCATCTTTTTCCTCCCTTTCTGAGCTGCCCTCCCTCTTTCCCTTCTAAGTTCAAGTTGGTTTATTTATTATATACACATGATATACACTGTGTGTACAAAACATTAGAAATACCTACTCTTTCCATGACATAGATTGACCAGGTGAATCCAGGTGAAAGCTATGATCCCTTATTGATGTTACGGAGGACTGTGGTGGTCATGACATTCTGTCAGCCGGTGATTGTCATTCAGATAACTGCCGGTCTCCTGCTTATTGTCCTTAACTAACATAAACACGTTTCATCTCCTGGCTTCCACCCATAGCCTACAAGCCACTGATGCGGACCTTTGGAACATCTACATTTGAAAAAGTCTAATAAATCCCATTGAATATAGCCTACACCATCACAATAACTCTATGTATTTATTTTAGACAGGTATACAGACACATGACATGAAGAAAATGTAGCCTACTTCTGCACAACTACTACCACCCACATCAACATTCCATTCCAGGAACGGCCTTGGAGACAGACTGGTCACTACACAACAACAATCACTGAAAAACAACAACAGTTTCTAGAAATGTACACAAAAAGAAACCTGCTTAGTGACAGTCCCTGTTCTTCTGCCTTCTTTAGGGAGAAGAACGTCAACGACAGTTTTGCTAGCTAGCTGGCTAATTTTTTCTACATGGTGTAGCTAGCTAACGTTTTGACCTCATTGGTTCCTCCATGAATGAGGTGTGGCATCAAAGTAACGTGATGACCACTTCAAGGTCATAGGCTTTCATAATATAATTTCTATAGAATATATAATATTCATTAATTAAAAAAAAGTGTTAACCACAAAGTATGGGCTTGTTGTTTTGTTTTGGATTTATTGCTTTCATGTTTAATATTGTTGTTTCATGTTTCATGTAGGCCTAATTAAAATGTAAATTGCCTCATGCATCGCGACACATCTCCTTCGCATAGAGTTGATCAGGCTGCTGCCCACACGATGCCAGTACATTTGAAACCGGATTAATCTGTGAAGAGCACACTTCTCCAGCGTGCCAGTGGCCATCGAAGGTGAGCATTTGCCCGCTGCAGTCGGTTATGACACCGAACTGCAGTCACGCCAAGACACTGGTGAGGGATGACGAGTACGCAGATGAGCTTCCTGAGACGGTTTCTGACAGTTTGTGCAGAAATTCTTTCGTTGTGCAAACCCACAGTTTCATCAGCTGTCCGGGTGGATGGTTTCAGACGATCACACAGGTGAAGAAGCCGGATGTGGAGGTCCTGGGCTGATGATTACACGTGGTCTGCGGTTGTGAGGCCGGTTGGACGTACTGCCAAATTCTCTAAAACGATGTTGGAGGCGGCTTATGGTAGTGAATTGTACATTCAACATTCAATTCTCATTCAACAGCTCTGGTGGTACATTCATGCAATCAGGATGCCAACTGCATGCTCCTCAAAACTTGATACATCTGTGGCATTGTGTTGTGTGACAAAAACTACACATTTTAGAGTGCCGCTTTATTGTCCCCAGCACAAAGTGCACCTGTGTAATGATCATGCTGTTTAATCAGCTTCTTGATATGACACATCTGTCAATATTAAACATGAAACATGAAACAACACGAATAAACATGAAAACAATGAATCCAAAACAAAACAACAAGCCCATACTTTGTGGTTAACACTTTATTTAAATGAATGGATATTATCCATATATTCTATAGATATTAGATTATGAAAGCCTACGACCTTGAAGTGGTCACCGCATTACTTTGATGCCACACCTTTTGGAAAGATTTGATTCGGGCACATCCATTATTCACCCTACTCCACACAATATGAAAAATGTATTTGTATGCGAGGTGTGACAGCAAAGTATGCTATGGTCAAAGTTAACATTTTAAGTTTAAACCAATTAAATAACGATTGGTTACCAACTGCCACAAACAGATGGAGGCAGGGGAGTTCCATTGTCTGGGTGCTTCCCTGAGAATGTCCTGTCCAAAACGTGAAGGTTGGTTTGGGGATACTGAGATGTCCAGTAGTAGAAGACCTGAGCGACCCAGTGGGTTGATGATGAGGATGTCCAGCAGTGGAAGACCTGAGTGACCCAGTGGGTTGGATGATGAGATGTCCAGCAGGGGAAGACCTGAGTGACCCAGTGGGTTGGATGATGAGATGTCCAACAGTGGAAGACCTGAGGGACCCAGTGGGCTGGATGATGAGATGTCCAGCAGTGGAAGACCTGAGGGACCCAGTGGGTTGGATGATGAGATGTCCAGCAGTGGAAGACCTGAGGACCCAGTGGGTTGGATGATGAGATGTCCAGCAGTGGAAGACCTGAGTGACCCAGTGGGTTGGATGATGAGATGTCCAGCAGTGGAAGACCTGAGTGACCCAGTGAGTTGGATGATGAGATGTCCAGCAGTGGAAGACCTGAGTGACCCAGTGGGTTGATGATGAGATGTCCAGCAGTGGAAGACCTGAGTGACCCAGTGGGTTGGATGATGAGATGTCCAGCAGTGGAAGACCTGAGTGACCCAGTGGGCTGGATGATGAGATGTCCAGCAGTGGAAGACCTGAGTGACCCAGTGGGTTGGTGGGGGAAGTAAGGGGGGAGGTTCTCCTGATCACCAAGGTCAGCAGGGAATGGGGACATTCACATCATGTCGCCAATGAGGAATCACCAGACCTGAACTCAAAGAAAATTTTCTTTATCAGAAATGTTCTAGTCAAATTACCAAAAAGGTAATTGCAAAAGTGGCAAATCACTGTCACTTCCTATAATAACATGACACTTATCAGAATGTTTTCTTGCTGATATCACAACACAGGCTGTCACAGTACCCAGGCACATTATTTACTAACCGGTTTCTCAGCTCACAATAAGGTTGGATGCCAGCCGCCGAAGAAGAAGGGGCGAGGGCGACAACAGTAGCTAGCTAGCTGTACACCTGTAGACAGTGTCCTTCGCCCGCTGCCTGTTGGGCACTGTTTTACCACTGGGGGTTCATGCAAGAACCGATGGGGTCAAAATTAGCTAAAATTAGCCAGCTAGCTAACAAAACTTTGCTAGATGTACTTCTCCCTAAAGAATGCAGGGAGAACAGGGACTACCACTTAGCAGGAGTTTTTTGTGTACATTTGGAGAAACTGTTGATATGGGTGGTAGTAAGGGATGTGGAACCGTTGATATTAAGAGGGCGCTCAGCATATTAAAGGTTCCTCCAGGAACCTTTTTCACCTTCAGGTTCCTCCAAGAACCATTTATGATAAAAAAGGTTCAAATATGAACCCATTGATAAGGAAAGGTTCTCAGAGGAACTCCTCCAAATGTAAGAACCTTTTTTACATTTCAACTTTCTTAATCAAATCAAATCAATCAAATTTTATTGGTACATGCGCCGAATACAACAGGTGCAGACATTACAGTGAAATGCTTACTTACAGCCCTTAACCAACAGTGCATGTATTTTTTACAAAAAAGTAAAAATAAAACAACAACAAAAAAGTGTTGAGAAAAAAAGAGCAGAAGTAAAATAAAATAACAGTAGGGAGGCTATATATACAGGGGGGTACCGGTGCAGAGTTGATTAATTGAACCCCTAATTCTTAGTGTGTTCTTCTGAAATAGGCTACATTTTCTTAATGTCATGTTTCTTTAGACCTGTCTAAAATAAATAATTTTACATTTTAGTCATTTAGCAGACGCTCTTATCCAGAGCAACTTACAGTTAGTGAATGCATACATTTTCATACTGGAGTTATTGTGATGGTGTAGGCTATTGAATGGATTTATTAGACTTTTGCAAATGTAGATGTTCCAAAGGTCCGCATCAGTGGCTTGTAGGCTATGCGTGGAAGCCAGGAGATGCTAAATGTGTTTATGTTAGTTAAGGACAATAAGCATGAGACCGGCAGTTATCTGAATGACAATCACCGGCTGACAGAATGTCATGACCGACACAGCTTTTAGGTGACATCAATAAGGGATCATAGCTTTCACCTGGATTCACCTGGTTAGTCTAGGTCATGGAAAGAGCAGGTATCCCTAATGTTTTGTACACACAGTGTATATCATGTGTATATAATAAATAAACACACATGAACTTAGAAGGGAAGGAGGAGGGCAGCCATAGAGGAGAAAAGATGTCCAGCTTTGTGGTTAGATTGTAGGTGAACATAACTTTGAAAATACACAGGCCCTTAAGTAATGTGTCCTCAAATATTAGTTCATCTAAAAATCTCACATTAGCTGACGAAATGAAATGAATCGTAGAGGTCTTATAACTTATTCCATTCTACAGGCTCATTTGTTTTATCTCGTGTTTATATCCATATACCCTGGGGGCTATGTAGCTTCGTATCTGTCATGATTGGAGTTGTGTTGCGCTGTTATGCCTTTATAGTTGAGTTGCCTTGGTCCTGTCAGTATACAGAAACTTTAAAGAGGAACTGCACCTAAAAAAACACTTCTCATTTAGAAAACAGCCTCTGTGGGACCGAAATGAGTGAGAAACATTCATTCTTCTGTCAAAATTGACTACAGAATGTGGCAACTCTGGCAGATGACGGCTGGCAGCACAAAAGTAATCATCAATTTGGAGTGAAGCTGCACGCGACCCGGTCCTAATGTCTGTGGTACATTTGAGTTGACTTTAGATATCTCTATGCGGCTAGTTAGGGACCATCGGTAAATTACACAATGTTCATGGGACGATATGTAAAAATGTCAATAGCTCCAAATAGCTTAAATTACTTAAAAATCTAATCAACTATACATTTTAGAAATTCATATACAAATGAATGTTTAAATGAGACAATGACACTATTGTTCATATACAAATATTGAAAGAATTTAAAGAGAAAATGTAAAGATATGACACTATTGTCTAATTTTCATTGTGTAATTTATTGCCGGTCCCTAACTAGCCCCTGATATAGGCTATCCAAAGCCAGTCAGGTGACATTTGGGAACCTGTAAACACACACAAGAGACACCCACATCAAACCACACCCCAAAACCAACTCACGTTTGAATTCAGTCATGGCCGCTAGCATTTTTCAACGAACCCAATCTAAAACGAGGCCAAATCAGGAAGTGCAGTCGCCCTTTAAAACTAACTAATGACATGTTGCACCTCAACCTTTCTACCTTTCAGATGAGCCAAGGAGGAGGACAGATGACAACAGCAGGCCAGTGGATCCCTTAGAACAGCAGCAGCCAGGGGCAAATGGTAGGGAGGAGGATGATTTAGGTGACCCAGACACAGGCCTTGGGCTGAGGCTGTCATTACATTGTGTCAGCCGGTTATTGTCATGTAAAAGGCTGTCGGTCTCACAGTAATTTACCGTTATTTAACATAAACACATTTAGCATCTCCGGGCCTCCACTGCATACAAGCCGCATACAAGACACAGAGACAGCAACAGAAGAATATGATATGATGGAGAGAGACACCAGACAAGACACAGAGACAGCAACAGAAGAGCTTTGCACTTGGCTAGCTAATAGTAGCTGCTAGGGGGAGTCAAAACCTACACTTGTGTTTTTTTGTGTTTTTTTTACATATTGATAGCCCGAGTCGCTCAAGGAATTCGGGACATGGGGGACTAGTTAACGTTAGTTTGGCTCTCTCTGCGTATTCGTGCCGTGAAAGGAGAGGTTCTTCTTTGTCTGAAAGCAATGGCTAGCTAGTTTGCTAACTATTCTAGCTAGCTAACTAACTAGCTATCAGCAATGGTATAGTTGTTTCACGCCTGAGAGTGACTGTAATTACGCCAGCTGGCTGCCTACAATAATTGCCTACCATTCAGCTGTTTTCTAACCTCATTGTCTGAACCGTTAACGTTAGGTAGCAAGTGGCTACTGTGCTTGAAAATTAGCAAGCTTGTTGCAACCTGGATAGCTACTTGTAAACAATAGCTGGAACGACCGAGTGAACAGACGCGAACTGGAGTCAATTCAGTGGCTAGCTTTGCACTTGGCTAGCTAACACTAGCTGCTAGGGTTAAGTCATAACCTACACTTGTGTTATTTTTTTTTTTTCATATTGATAGCCCGAGTCGCTCAAGGAATTTGTGACATGGGGGACTAGCTAACGTTAGTTTGGCTCTCTCTGTGTGCTCGTGCTGTGTGTTATGACGAGGTGCCCGGACGTTTTCACGGAATAATACTGCACCTAGTTAGCTAGCTGAATAAACTGGGTTAGTCTATTCCTAGAAAACATTGAACCGCTGTAGTTTACAACAATTATAGTTTCTGAGGTGGAAGTTGGGAGAGTTATATTTGGGAGTTGTGGCTCTCTCCTTTCCCAGATGTTTAGTTCATTTTATTCCGATCTCCTCTGCATTATTGTAGCCATCTGCTGCAGCCTGTCAACTATGCCTCTGCCTATCCCTGTTCTCTCCTCTCCGCACAGGCTACACAAACGCCTCACACCGCGTGGCTGCTGCCTCTCTAACCTGGTGGTCCCTGCACGCACCACACACCTGGAGTTCCAGGTCTCAGGCAGCCTCTGGAACTTCCGTTCTGCTGCCAACAAGGCTGACTTCATCCCAGCCTATGCTACCCTCCAGTCCCTCGACTTCCTGGCGCTGACGGAAACATGGATTACCACTGAAAACATTGCTACTCCTACTGCTCTCTCCTCGTCTGACCATGTGTTCTCGCATACCCCGAGAGCATCTGGTCAGAGGGGTGGTGGCACAGGAATCCTCATCTCTCCCAAGTGGACATTCTCAATTTTTCCCCTAACCCATCTGTCTATCTCCTCATTTGAATTCCATGCTGTCACAGTCACTAGCCCATTTAAGCTTAATATCCTTGTCATCTATCGCCCTCCAGGTTCCCTTGGAGAGTTCATCAATGAGCTTGACGCCTTGATAAGTTCCTTTCCTGAGGATGGCTCACCCCTCACAGTTTTGGGGGATTTCAACCTCCCCTACGTCTACATTTGACTCATTTCTCTCTGCCTCCTTCTTTCCACTCCTCTCCTCTTTTGACCTCACCCTCTCACCGTCCCCCCTACTCACAAGGCAGGCAATACGCTTGACCTCATCTTTACTAGATGCTGCTCTTCTACTAATCTCACTGCAACTCCCCTCCATGTCTCCGACCACTACTTTGTATCCTTTTCTCTCTCGCTCTCCTCCAACACTACTCACTCTGCCCCTACACAGATGGTAATGCGCCGCCGCCACCTTCGCTCTCTCTCTCCCACTACTCTCTCCTCTTCCATCCATCATCTCTTCCCTCTGCTCAATCCTTCTCCCTCCAATCTCCTGATTCTGCCTCCTCAACCCTCCTCTCCTCCCTTTCTGCATCCTTTGACTCTCTGTGTCCCCTATCCTCCCGGCCGGCTCGGTCCTCCCCTCCAGCTCCGTGACTTGATGACTCATTGCGAGCTCACAGAACAGAGCTCCGGGCAGCGGAGCGGAAATGGAAGAAAACTAAACTCCCTGCCGACCTGGCATCTTTTCACTCCCTCCTCTCTACATTTTCTTCATCTGTTTCTGCTGCTAAGGCCACTTTCTACCACTCTAAATTCCAAGCATCTGCCTCTAACCCTAGGAAGCTCTTTGCCACATTCTCCTCCCTGCTGAATCCCCCCTCCTCTCTCTCTGTGGATGACTTCGTCAACCACTTTGAAAAGAAGGTTGACGACATCCGATCTTCGTTTGTTAAGTCTAATGACACTGCTGGTCCTGCTCACACTGCCCTACCCTATGCTTTGACTTCTTTCTCCCCTCTCTCTCCAGATAAAATCTTGCGACTTGTGACTGCAGGCCGCCCAACAACCTGCCCGCTTGACCCCATCCCCTCCCCTCTTCTCCAGACCATCTCCGGTGACCTTCTCCCCTACCTCACCTCGCTGATCAACTCATCCTTGACCGCTGGCTATGTCCCTTCCGTCTTCAAGAGAGCGAGAGTTGCACCCCTTCTCAAAAAACCAACACTCGATCCCACTGATGTCAACAACTACAGACCAGTATCCCTTCTTTCTTTTCTTTCCAAAACTATTGACCGTGCCGCCTTTAGCCAACTCTCTTGCTATATCTCTCAGAATGACCTTCTTGATCCAAACCAGTCAGGTTTCAGGACTGGTCATTCAACTGAGACTGCTCTTCTCTGTGTCACGGAGGCTCTCCGCACTGCTAAAGCTAACTCTCTCTCCTCTGCTCTTGTCCTTCTAGACCTGTCTGCTGCCTTTGATACTATGAACCATCAGATCCTCCTCTCCACCCTCTCCGAGCTGGGCATCTCCGGCGCGGCTCACTCTTGGATTGCGTCCTACCTGACCGGTCGCTCCTACCAAGTGGCGTGGCGAGAAGCTGTCTCCGCACCACGTGCTCTCACCACTGGTGTCCCCCAGGGCTCGGTTCTAGGCCCTCTCCTATTTTCCCCTATACACCAAGTCACTTGGCTCTGTCATATCCTCACATGGCCTCTCCTATCATTGCTACGCTGATGATACACAACTAATCTTCTCCTTTCCCCCTTCTGATAACCAGGTGGCGAATCGCATCTCTGCATGTCTGGCAGACATATCAGTATGGATGACGGATCACCACCTCAAGCTGAACCTTGGCAAGACGGAGCTGCTCTTCCTCCCGGGGACGGACTGCCCGTTCCATGATCTCGCCATCACGGTTGACAACTCCGTTGTGTCCTCCTCCCAGAGTGCGAAGAGCCTTGGCGTGACCCTGGACAACACCCAGTCGTTCTCCGCTAACATCAAGGCGGTGACCCGATCCTGCAGGTTCATGCTCTACAACATTCGGAGAGTACGACCCTGCCTTACACAGGAAGCGGCACAGGTCCTAATGCAGGCACTTGTCATCTCCCGTCTGGATTACTGCAACTCGCTGTTGGCTGGGCTCCCTGCCTGTGCCATTAAACCCCTACAACTCATCCAGAATGCCGCAGCCCGTATGGTGTTCAACCTTCCCAAGTTCTCTCACGTCACCCCGCTCCTCCGCACACTCCACTGGCTTCCAGTTGAAGCTCGCATCTGTTACAAGACCATGGTGCTTGCCTATGGAGCTGTGAGGGGAACGGCACCTCTGTACCTTCAGGCTCTGATCAGTCCCTACACCCAAACGAGGGCATTGCGTTCATCCACCTCTGGCCTGCTGGCTCCCCTTCCTCTGCGGAAGCATAGGTCCCGCTCAGCCCAGGCAAAACTGTTCGCTGCTCTGGCACCCCTATGGTGGAACAAGCTCCCTCACGACGCCAGGACAGCGGAGTCACTCACCACCTTCCGGAGACATTTGAAACCCCACCTCTTTAAGGAATACCTGGGATAGGATAAAGTAATCATTCTAATTCTACCCCCCCCCCCCCCAAAAAAATAAAAAAAATTATATATACATATATACATTTGTAAAGTGGTTATCCCACTAGTTATAGGGTGAATGCACCAACTTGTAAGTCGCTCTGGATAAGAGCGTCTGCTAAATGACGTAAATGTAAATGTAAATGTTAACGCTCTTTCTTAGCTAGCTCGACTATGCACTTGCCTCTGCTAGCAATACACTGTGCTAACATTAGCCTAGACTGGACCACAGAAAATAACAGTTTTAAACAGTTGTAAAAACCCACTTCTTCCAGACAGAATAGTTCCTGTAGATTCAGACTTACTCATCACCAATCTTTTGTTATGTCTCGTTGGTTTCATAACCACGTCTGTACAACAATTCAATAATGATGAGACGGGAGACAGGAATCAGTTCAACCATTTATCTGGAACGTGATCATCTCAACACATACAAACCCCCATGATGCTCTGCAGCACAACCCCAATATACAACAAATACATAGATAAGTAAATGTCCAGTGTGTGTGTTCAGTGTGTGTGTTTGTCCAGTGTGTGTGTGTGTGTGTGTGTGTGTGTTTGTGTGTGTCCTGTGTGTGTGTGTTTGTGTGTGTCCAGTGTGTGTGTGTCCAGTGAGTGTGTTCAGTGTGTGTGTGTGTGCGTGTGTCTAGTGTGTGTATGTGTGTGTGTGTGTCTGGTGTGTGTGTGTGTGTGTGTGTGTGTGTGTGTGTGTGTGTGTGTGTGTGTCCAGTGTGAGTGTGTCCAGTGTGTGTGTGTCCAATGTGTGTGTGTTTGTGTGTCCAGTGTGTTTGTGTGTCCAGTGTGTGTGTGTGTCCAGTGTGTGTGTGTCCAGTGTGTGTGTGTGTGTCCAGTGTGTGTGTGTGTCCAGTGTGTGTGTGTGTGTGTGTGTGTACAGTGTGTGTGTGTGTCCAGTGTGTGTGTGTGTATGTCCAGTGTGAGTGTGTCCAGTGTGTGTGTTTGTCTGCTAAATGACGTAAATGTAAATGTAAATGTAAAGAATAGGATATGATGGAGAGAGACACACTAGACAAGACGAGGAAGACATATTGATGGGGAGAGAGGAGTTGCTACCCCTGGGGAGAGAGGAGCTGCTACCCCTGGGGAGAGAGGAGCTGTTACCCCTGGGGAGAGAGGAGCTGTTACCCCTGGGGAGAGAGGAGCTGTTACCCCTGGGGAGAGAGGAGCTGATACCCCTGGGGAGAGAGGAGCTGTTACCCCTGGGGAGAGAGGAGCTGCTACCCCTGGTGAGAGAGGAGCTGTTACCCCTGGGTAGAGAGGAGCTTCTACCCCTGGGGAGAGAGGAGTTGCTACCCCTGTGGAGAGAGGAGCTGCTACCCCTGGGGAGAGAGGAGCTGTTACCACTGGGTAGAGAGGAGCTGTTACCCCTGGGTAGAGAGGAGCTTCTACCCCTGGGGAGAGAGGAGCTGCTACCCCTGGGGAGAGAGGAGCTGTTACCCCTGGGTAGAGAGGAGCTTCTACCCCTGGGGAGAGAGGAGCTGCTACCCCTGGGGAGAGAGGAGCTGCTACCCCTGGGGAGAGAGGAGTTGCTACCCCTGGGGAGAGAGGAGCTGTTACCCCTGGGGAGAGAGGAGCTGTTACCCCTGGGGAGAGAGGAGCTGCTACCCCTGGGGAGAGAGGAGCTGCTACCCCTGCGGAGAGAGGAGTTGCTACCCCTGGAGAGAGAGGAGTTGTTACCCCTGGGGAGAGAGGAGCTGTTACCCCTGGGGAGAGAGGAGCTGATACCCCTGGGGAGAGAGGAGCTGCAACCAGGAGAGACTGCGACCCTGCTCGGGAAGAGCTTAACGATTGGTGATTGTTGGGGCACGTTTGGCAGGAGCTTCAGTGACAAAAACTGCTCAACTTGCCGATGTTTCACAATGTGCCATGGATGTCTCAGTCACCAGGTCTCAACCCAATTCAACACTTATGGGAGATTCTGGAGAGGCGCCTGAAACAACGTTTTCCACCACCATCAACAAAACACGAAATGATGGAATTTCTCGTGGAAGAATGATGTCACATCCCTCCAATAGAGTTCCTGACACTTGTAGAATGTATGCCAAGGCACATTGTAAGAGCTATAAAGAGACAGGGAGTGGGAGAGAGAACAGGTAGAACCTGATATGGAAATGAGCAGAACAAACAAAAGGAACTTTCCACGACCGAATGATCATTCCAGACTCTACTTCTATTGAGAGACATAAAAGGTAAGACGACGATTGTTATGATATTAATATAGTTGATGATATTGTTATGTGTATTCATATAGTTGATGATATTGTTATGTGTATTAATATAGTTGATGATATTGTTATGTGTATTAATATAGTTGATGATATTGTTATGTGTATTCATATAGTTGATGATATTGTTATGTGTATTAGTATAGTTGATGATATTGTTATGTGTATTAAATATAGTTGATGATATTGTTATGTGTATTAATATAGTTGATGATATTGTTATGTGTATCAATATAGTTGATGATATTGTTATGTGTATTAATATATTTGATGATATTGTTATGTGTATTAATATAGTTGATGATATTGTTATGTGTATTCATATAGTTGATGATATTGTTATGTGTATTAATATAGTTGATGATATTGTTATGTGTATTAATATAGTTGATGATATTGTTATGTGTATTCATATAGTTGATGATATTGTTATGTGTATTAATATAGTTGATGATATTGTTATGTGTATTCATATAGTTGATGATATTGTTATGTGTATTCATATAGTTGATGATATTGTTATGTGTATTAATATAGTTGATGATATTGTTATGTGTATTAAATATAGTTGATGATATTGTTATGTGTATTAATATAGTTGATGATATTGTTATGTGTATCAATATAGTTGATGATATTGTTATGTGTATTAATATATTTGATGATATTGTTATGTGTATTAATATAGTTGATGATATTGTTATGTGTATTCATATAGTTGATGATATTGTTATGTGTATTAATATAGTTGATGATATTGTTATGTGTATTAATATAGTTGATGATATTGTTATGTGTATTCATATAGTTGATGATATTGTTATGTGTATTAATATAGTTGATGATATTGTTATGTGTATTCATATAGTTGATGATATTGTTATGTGTATTAATATAGTTGATGATATTGTTATGTGTATTAATATAGTTGATGATATTGTTATGTGTATTAATATAGTTGATGATATTGTTATGTGTATTAATATAGTTGATGATATTGTTATGTGTATTAATATAGTTGATGATATTGTTATGTGTATTAATATAGTTGATGATATTGTTATGTGTATTCATATAGTTGATGATATTGTTATGCGTATTCATATAGTTGATGATATTGTTATGTGTATTAATATAGTTGATGATATGTTTTGTAGACAGTGTTATAATAGGCCTACTCTCCTTAAAATGTTTTGGATATAAATTAGATCCGTGGGGTGAATTCGTTCTGTTTCCATCTGTGGGCCCCAGGGTGATCGCTCCTACACTATCTAGAATCTAAAGTTTTTTTTTGGCTGTCCCCATAGGAGAACCCTTTGTAGGACCCTTTTTGGTACTAGGTAGAACCCTTTTGGGTTCCATGAAGACTCCTTTCCACAGAGGGTTCTACATGGAACCCAAAAGCGTTCTCCTGTGGGGACAGCCGGAGGATCCTTTTGGAACAATTTTTTCTAAGAGTGTACTGTATCATAGGTCTATAGACTTGTCTTCTCAAAACATGCTTAAAACACAACAAGCAACAACATTTACTCTTTCTAATCTACTGTTAACTCTTTTCACTCAGGAAGGTATGTTGTGTGAAAGAGAGACAAATAAATACTGTGGAAAGACTAACAACAACTTACATTTCCTCAAAACAGATTGTGTGTGTTCATTAGTGCCCACCGTAGCAAAACGTTTAGCAAAAGAAACCGTTTAGGTCACGTTGTACAGCGTTTGGAGTAAACTGTTTATGCAACATTTTAAAACTGTTGGCTGCGGAGTAAACTAATGAATACGACCCAGGTTGTAGCCTACAACTCGGCTGTTGATGTCTGCCTCATGCTGAAACCTGAACTTAGCCTGAGGGGTGTACTATGATGCCAGCTAGATATACTGTTTTTTCAAAGCTTATCTAGATTTCAGTTAGCTTCACATTCCAGATCAGACTTCACCCTTAAGAATACACAGAGTGCTAGTCATCAGGAAGGTGCTCTTTCAGCAGAACTGAAAATATCTCAATGACTTGAAATGTTCTGGTTTTGAATTCAAGCTACAAGGTGAGAATCCTGCAAGGAACGATTGTAAAGTGTGTTTGGTTTGGTTTGTTCTGGTTTGGTCTGGTTTGGTTTGGTTTGGTCTGGTTTGGTCTGGTTTGGTCTGGTTTGGTGTGGTCTGGTTTGGTTTGGTTTGGTATGGTCTGGTTTTGTTTGGTCTGGTTTGGTGTGGTCTGGTTTGGTCTGGTTTGGTCTGGTTTGGTTTGGTTTGGTCTGGTCTGGTTTGGTTTGGTCTGGTCTGGTTTGGTGTGGTCTGGTTTGGTCTGGTTTGGTCTGTTTTGGTCTGGTTTGGTCTGGTTTGTTGTGGTCTGGTTTGGTTTGGCCTGGTTTGGTCTGGTTTGGTCTGGTGTGGTTTGGTTTGGTTTGGTCTGGTTTGGTCTGGTATGGTCTGGTTTGGTGTGGTCTGGTTTGGTTTGGTTTGGTCTGGTTTGGTCTGGTATGGTCTGGTTTGGTGTGGTCTGGTTTGGTCTGGTTTGGTCTGGTTTGGTTTGGTTTGGTTTGGTTTGGTCTGGTTTGGTTTGGTCTGGTCTGGTTTGGTGTGGTCTGGTTTGGTCTGGTTTGGTCTGGTTTGTTGTGGTCTGGTTTGGTTTGGTTTGGTCTGGTTTGGTTTGGTCTGGTCTGGTTTGGTGTTGTCTGGTTTGGTCTGGTTTGGTCTGGTTTGGTCTGGTTTGGTCTGGTTTGGTCTGGTTTGGTCTGGTTTGTTGTGGTTTGGTTTGGTCTGGTTTGGTCTGGTTTGTTGTGGTCTGGTTTGGTTTGGTTTGGTCTGGTTTGGTTTGGTCTGGTCTGGTTTGGTGTGGTCTGGTTTGGTCTGGTTTGGTCTGGTTTGGTCTGGTTTGGTCTGGTTTGGTCTGGTTTGTTGTGGTCTGGTTTGGTCTGGTTTGGTCTGGTTTGTTGTGGTCTGGTTTGGTTTGGCCTGGTTTGGTCTGGTTTGGTCTGGTGTGGTTTGGTTTGGTTTGGTCTGGTTTGGTCTGGTATGGTTTGGTCTGGTTTGGTCTGGTTTGGTCTGGTATGGTCTGGTTTGGTTTGGTCTGGTTTGGTCTGGTTTGGTTTGGTCTGGTTTGGTCTGGTTTGGTTTAGTCTGGTTTGGTCTGGTTTGGTTTGGTTTGGTTTGCTCCACTTGTTTTTTTACTCCATATTGTAAGTTGGAGGGTTTTATTTCAGATGTCCTCGTCTGGAGCCACTTCAATGGGCACTCATGGTGGGAGTCTTTTAGGTACCACTTTCTTGTTGCTAGTCAACATTCAGTGGACACTAGGGATTGGACGATTAAAACCGGAGCTACGATGTGCCGTTGCAGTTTTCAAAGCACTACTGATTCGACACAACGTATCAATGCTTGTATCAAAGTAACAATACTACGTGATGATGACTGTCGAAGCTTCGGACATCACACTACCATCTGACAGCTGTCAGAAGAGCACTGACCTCTGCTGGAAGCTTTGTTTTTTTATCTATACTGAACAAAAATACACTGCTCAAAAAAATTAAGGGAACACTTAAACAACACAATGTAACTCCAAGTCAATCACACTTCTGTGAAATCAAACTGTCCACTTAGGAAGCAACCCTGATTGACAATACATTTCACATGCTGTTGTGCAAATGGAATAGACAACAGGTGGAAATTATAGGCAATTAGCAAGACACCCCCAATAAAGGACTGGTTTTGCAGGTGGTGACCACAGACCACTTCTCAGTTCCTATGCTTCCTGGCTGATGTTTTGGTCACTTTTGAATGCTGGCGGTGCTTTAACTCTAGTGGTAGCATGAGACGGAGTCTACAACCCACACAAGTGGCTCAGGTAGTGCAGCTCATCCAGGATGGCTCATCAATGCGAGCT
This sequence comes from Coregonus clupeaformis, assembly GCF_020615455.1. Classification (NCBI taxonomy): domain Eukaryota; kingdom Metazoa; phylum Chordata; class Actinopteri; order Salmoniformes; family Salmonidae; genus Coregonus; species Coregonus clupeaformis. The sequence continues at coordinate 48,195 of NW_025534189.1, read as the reverse complement.
GTGGCAAGAAGGTTTGCTGTGTCTGTCAGCGTAGTGTCCAGAGCATGGAGGCGCTACCAGGAGACAGGCCATTACATCAGGAGACGTGGAGGAGGCTGTAGGAGGGCAACAACCCAGCAGCAGGACTGCTTCCTCCGCCTTTGTGCAAGGAGGAGCAGGAGGAGCACTGCCAGAGCCCTGCAAAATGACCTCCAGCAGGCCACAAATGTGCATGTGTCTGCTCAAACGGTCAGAAACAGACTCCATGAGGGTGGTATGAGGGCCCGACGTCCACAGGTGGGGGTTGTGCTTACAGCCCAACACCGTGCAGGACGTTTGGCATTTGCCAGAGAACAGCAAGATTGGCAAATTCGCCACTGGCGCCCTGTGCTCTTCTCAGATGAAAGCAGGTTCACACTGAGCACAGGTGACAGACGTGACAGAGTCTGGAGACGCTGTGGAGAACGTTCTGCTGCCTGCAACATCCTCCAGCATGACCGGTTTGGCGGTGGGTCAGTCATGGTGTGGGGGGGCATTTCTTTGGGGGGCCGCACAGCCCTCCATGTGCTCGCCAGAGGTAGCCTGACTGCCATTAGGTACCGAGATGAGATCCTCAGACCCCTTGTGAGACCATATGCTGGTGCGGTTGGCCCTATGTTCCTCCTAATGCAAGACAATGCTAGACCTCATGTGGCTGGAGTGTGTCAGCAGTTCCTGCAAGAGGAAGGCATTGATGCTATGGACTGGCCCGCCCGTTCCCCAGACCTGAATCCAATTGAGCACATCTGGGACATCATGTCTCGCTCATTCCACCAACGCCACGTTGCACCACAGACTGTCCAGGAGTTGGCGGATGCTTTAGTCCAGGTCTGGGAGGAGATCCCTCAGGAGACCATCCGCCACCTCATCAGGAGCATGCCCAGGCGTTGTAGGGAGGTCATACAGGCACGTGGAGGCCATACACACTACTGAGCCTCATTTTGACTTGTTTTAAGGACATTACATCAAAGTTGGATCAGCCTGTAGTGTGGTTTTACTCTTTATTTTTGAGGGGGACTCCAAATCCAGACCTCCATGGGTTGATACATTTGATTTCCATTGATATTTTTTGCGTGATTTTGTTGTCAGCACATTCAACTATGTAAAGAAAAAAGTATTTAATAAGATTATTTAATTCATTCAGATCTAGGATGTGTTATTTTAGTGTTAGCTTAAATTTTTTTGAGCAGTGTATAAACGCAACATGTAAAGTGTTGGTCCCATGTTTCATGAGCTGAAATAAAATATCCCAGAAATGTTCCATTCGCACAAAAAAGCATATTTCTCTCAGATTTTGTGCACAAATTTGTTAACATCCCTGTTAGTGAGCATTTATCCGTTGCCAAGATAATCCATCCACTAGACAGGGGTGGAATATCAAGAAGCTGATTAAACAGCATGATCATTACACAGGTGCACCTTGTGCTGGAGACAATAAAAGGCCACTCGAAAATTTGCAGTTTTGTCACAAAACACAATGCCACAGATGTCTCAGGTTTTGAGGGAGCGTGGAATTGGCATGCTGACTGCAGGAATGTCCACCAGAGCTGTTGCCAGAGAATTACATTGGTGTCAGAAGTGGAATGGCGGCTGTGAGGTCATCAGAACGCATGGCCCGGACATGTGAGTAGTCGACTTCCTGGTCGGAGGGGGCAGTGTGAGCCACATTCCAATTCCCACCATGTGGGTTAACCCTATTGGTGCGATGCGTAGGTTGTTTGCCTTTTACACGTGCAACCTGGGTTCGCTTCCCTGCCCTGCTGTTTGCTACATTGGTGTCAGAAGTAGTATGTTGTCTGTGAGGCCATCAGAATGCACGGCCCGGATGTGTGAGGGCTCTGAGTAGACGAAGCACGGGACTTGCTTTTATAGGGGGCAGTGTGAGCCAGGTTACAATTCCCATCGCAGCAATAGGTTTAACCAAATAGACAGGTTATAATTAGGTTTAACCCTATAGACAGGTTATAATTAGGTTTAACCCTATAGACAGGTTATAATTAGGTTTAACCCTATAGACAGGTTATAATTAGGTTTAACCCTATAGACAGGTTATAATTAGGTTTAACCCTATAGACAGGTTATAATTAGGTTTAACCCTATAGACAGGTTATAATTAGGTTTAACCCTATAGACAGGTTATAATTAGGTTTAACCCTATAGACAGGTTATAATTAGGTTTAACCATATTGCTGCGATGCTTAGGGTGTTTGCCTTTTTCGCCAGTGACCTGGGTTCACAGCCCTGCCCCACTGTTTTCTACACTATTAATATCACAGACTACCCGACGTCCGTTGAACAAAGAGACACAACAATATGAGTGAAAGGATTTTAGGATAATATCAGTTAGTGTTGATTTAGAGTTGTCTTCTGGGTTCAGCCTTCTAGCTTCCTTTATCAATAGGGTGAAAAATAACAAATGACATGGTCTCAGAGTTTGGAGATAACCAGTCCCAGTTTAAATCGCCCATGATTTCCATTTCATTATTTCCCCAGAGCAGCAAGGGAATCTAGAGACTCAACCTTTGCAGAATCAGAATCACCTTTATTCGCCTACAATTGGCATGCTGACTGCAGGAATATCCACCAGAGCTGTTGCCAGAGAATTGAATGTTCATTTCTCTACCATAAGCTGCCTCCAACGTCGTTTTAGAGAATTTGGCAGTACGTCCAACCGGCCTCACAAAATGCGAGAGATCTCCCTGATTTCTCCCTGGTGCAAAGTCTCTTTCAAACACTGACCTCTACTGGACACCTTATTTATACATTTAGTTTGATGTCTTCCAGTTTGTAGCCCCTGAATGGGAGCTCAGCAGGTAGGGACGGGGATTGGGATTTCCCATTGTTGTTCAAATAATTTGTTTTATTTAGTGTAACCTATGATAATCTTCTGTATTTAGTATCCTAAATAATACCACAGATGCATCATTTTTGAAAACATAGTGAACCTGGAGGCAAAAAGCGAACCCCACATTCTAACTAAATGTTGTTTATTAGCACTCAAATCTATCAATGGCGTTTTCGGCACAATTTTGTGAAAGCCCCAAAGCGTTCAGAAAGCCTCTGATTCCCATCACTAGTGGACACCCCCATGAGTGTCATCCTAAAACCACCTGTTTCGTTTTGGTTGTTGTTAGTGACTCTTTGTTAGTTCCTTCTTCTGTTTGAGAGACAATGTTTTATTTCTTGTTGAGGAACGTAACAATGTTCCTGTGATACAATTAAATCACTTGACTATTTGCATATGTCTGTTAGTAAATGTTTTATTTCTAAGAGATCATGAGTAAAAGAGAACAATTGACATTCTAGAATGAGTTGTCACTGTGTTCACCACAACCAACATGCTGCATCTCTGTTTAGGGGTCAGTGGTCTAAAATGAGTCTCTCTGGGGAGAGAGAGGAGGGGGGCCCTGCCTCTACAATGAGTCTCTCTGGGGAGAGAGAGGAGGGGGGCCCTGCCTCTACAATGAGTCTCGCTGGGGAGAGAGAGGAGGGGGACCCTGCCTCTAAAATGCGTCTCTCTGGGGAACATGACACCAAAGCTAAGAGGTGAGATAACAATTATATGAAGAATTTATTATGTTTATTTCCAAAACGCTATTTCCCCCAAAAAATCACATTTGTGTTTTAAAAAATATATAATTTATTGCTAATATTACTTTTCTCAGATTTGTAATTCATAGATTTTAAATGTGTATGCATTTTTTTTTTGTTGTTTGCAAAACTCTACATTTCAATTGTTCAGCTAGAATAAAATGTTTATATCCTGTATATATGGCTGTGATATGTGGTTGTCTCACCTAGCTATCGTAAGATGAAGGATTACTTTATCCTATCCCAGGTATTCCTTAATGAGGTGGGGTTTCAAATGTCTCCGGAAGGTGGTGAGCGACTCCGCTGTGTGTGTGGGGGGGGGTAGAAGGATTGCTTTATCCTATCCCAGGTATTCCTTAAAGAGGTGGGGTTTCAAATGTCTCCGGAAGGTGGTGAGTGACTCCGCTGTCCTGGCGTCGTGAGGGAGCTTGTTCCACCATTGGGGTGCCAGAGCAGCGAACAGTTTTGACTGGGCTGAGCGGGAGCTATGCTTCCGCAGAGGAAGGGGAGCCAGCAGGCCAGAGGTGGATGAACGCAATGCCCTCGTTTGGGTGTAGGGACTGATCAGAGCCCGAAGGTACAGAGGTGCCGTTCCCCTCGCTGCTCCAAAGGCAAGCACCATGGTCTTGTAACGGATGCGAGCTTCAACTTTAGAAGCCTTTTTTAAACCTTGAATACATTTCCTGCTATTTCAAATTTAAAAAAGAGAAAAGTAAAAAGAAAGTAAAGTAAAAGAGAACAATGGACATTCTAGAATGAGTTATTACTGTGGTAACCACAACCAACATGCTGCATCTCTGTTTAGTTACTGTGGTAACCACAACCAACATGCTGCATCTCTGTTTAGTTACTGTGGTAACCACAACCAACATGCTGCATCTCTGTTTAGTTACTGTGGTAACCACAACCAACATGCTGCATCTCTGTTTAGTTACTGTGGTAACCACAACCAACATGCTGCATCTCTGTTTAGTTACTGTGGTAACCACAACCAACATCCTGCATCTCTGTTTAGTTACTGTGGTAACCACAACCAACATGCTGCATCTCTGTTTAGTTACTGTGGTAACCACAACCAACATGCTGCATCTCTGTTTAGTTACTGTGGTAACCACAACCAACATGCTGCATCTCTGTTTAGTTACTGTGGTAACCACAACCAACATGCTGCATCTCTGTTTAGGGGTCAGTGGTCTAAAATGAGTCTCTCTGGGGAGAGAGAGGAGGGGGGCCCTGCCTCTAAAATGAGTCTCTCTGGGGAGAGAGGGGAGGGGGGCCCTGCCTCTAAAATGAGTCTGTCTGGGGAGAGAGAGGAGGGGGTCCCTGCCTCTAAAATGAGTCTGTCTGGGGAGAGAGAGGAGGGGGTCCCTGCCTCTAAAATGAGTCTCTCTGGGGGACATGACACCAAAGCTAAGAGGTGAGATTACAATTTTATGAACAATTTATTACGTTTATTTCTAAAATAAATAGCTATCTTAAGATGAATGCACTTACTGTAAATCACTCTGGATAAGAACATCTGCTAAATCAGGAGTTCTCAATCCGAGGTCAGCGGAGGTACTGCAGGGGTTCTGCAGCACCCTAATGGAAGACATTTGATAGAATTTTCACGACACGAACACTTTGCCTACTCTTCATTATTGCCTAATATAATGGAATGCATATTTCTTTAACCAGTTCTGATGGTTGTTACAAGCGGAATTTTGACAATATTACCGTTATACCAACACACTCTTCACACCCGTTTAACAACTCTAAATAGCTTTGACATCGTAGGCATCAAGTCCCTTGCCAATAATGTTGCCTACTATGTTGCATACAATGTTCATTTTCATCGAACACATATTTCGCCCTAGATGCCTTCAATTGCCCAATTTATAGCCATGGCCAATTTAGGATAATTTTTTAACAACTTGATGTTGCGCTCCAAATGGATAACTTGAAATAACATGATGTAGGTAATTAAATAATCAAAAGAAAAACGTGTTTATTATACACTTAGAAAAAAAGGTTCCTTATAGAACCAAAAAGGCTTCTATCACTTCCTTAGTATATGGAACCACTAAAAGTTATATATATTTTTGGGTTCAGTGAAGAAGAACCTCTAGAGTTCTGATCAACGAAAAGTGATTGTTTTGAGGATGTGAACCCAACAGCCTTCCAGTGGTCAGATCAAGCCCGCCTGTTTTTTCCAGCGCCCGGCATGGGATTCGAACCAGCCACCTTTCTGCCATAGGTCCAACTCCTGCCACAGCTCCAACTCCTTAGCCGCTGGGCGAAAACCTGAGTTACTCTTCAGAAATAAGCATGAGTTAATATGCCAAAATGAAGACAACATGCTATGCAGACATTAATGGTATCTGTTAGAAATTGCGTAATTCAAATCTGGTATTGGAATAAGAATCAAGAGATCTTCAATCCAAGCTTAATTTATTATATGCAAAATGTATGTATGATAAGTATGAAGGTTCATATATACGGGTCCACTGAAATACCACGCAGGGCACTCAGAGAACTAATCCATTGTTATGAGTTCTTCTTAAAATACTCTGACAGATAGTTCCCACCTCTTCTGTTGGCCAATCAGAGTAAAGGACTGAGTGTGGTTTAGCCAATTTGTTGGCGCAGGGGTTGGTCCCATCTCCTCTTCTCCATTTATTGCACACTGTTGCCAGGCATAAGTTGCTATCATATTAACCTGTGGAGTCAGCACCCAAAAGACACCATTCCACTGTACTCCATGTACCCACGTTCAAGGACGGTTTCACAGACAACAAAGAGAGAGTGTTCGTATCTGTGAGAAATACAAGTCTTATCTCATCCTAGCCCCTAACGTTCCCCACATGAATCACAGGCTGTTATGTGAAACAATCCATATCAGTACAGTGCTCCTCATTAATGCATACCTTCCAAGCTATTCATCACATACAGATCCAATTATGAGAAAAATAGAACCCAACATATCACTTATACATAATTATTATACAGAAATCATTGCCAAAAGCACAAGACATACGGTTGCATGTAGGTCTATATTATTTATGGATTGATCATATAGAAATATAAAAATATTATTTTTAACTACTCCAAAGCAATTACATGTGGCGCAGGAACCACTGACTCGCTGCATTATTCTATAGTATTATCAAGACACCTGCTGTTAATTCTTAACTGGTTAGGACAGCTCATGAGGTGTCCTAAATATCTGCCGACTAGGTGGGACTAGAGGCTTCATGCATAGCTTTAATTTATACCCATAAGTGTAAAATGTCTTTATTCTCAGCACTTATACGACCAATGTTCTACTCTGAGACACTTTGTGGATATGGGCCCAGATCTCAAAATATTGTTATAAAAAAACTTTGAATGTTTGTTTTACATATAAAAATAAATAAATGAATATTACTATGGTAAGCCAGTGTAAAGACAGGGTTATGTATGCACTCACTAACTGTAAGTCGCTCTGGATAAGAGCGTCTGCTAAGTGATTAAAATGTAAATGTAAATGTATTGTGTTGCTCTGCTCATGTCCGCGTTCTGGAACTGTCCGCATCCCCATACAGAACTGCCCGCGTCCACGTACGGTTTGGCGCCAAGCATATTGTCCAGTTACGCGCAGAGTGGTCTGAGGTGATGTTGGGGAATAACGACGGAGTTTGTTACAGTGTTGAGACGCCGAAGTTTATTGTTCAATTAGCTTTTTTGCGTAATGGTCAGTAACATTATGAGTGTAGCCAGATCCTTTTCACTCGCTATTCTTGTTTCATCTTGTGTGGTTCACCGGATTCGTCATCATCCTCGAGAGACAGACGAACGACCTGCTAGCTAGCCTAGCTAGTTGGTACAGCTAGCTAAGCTAGCTACTCTACCAGCAGCATCCCAGTTATCCTAGTTACCACTACATCATCACCGGCTGCCTGCATTTCTTGTGGACCGATGGAGCTCCCGGGTTGTTTCTTCCACCTGTTAAATACCGTGGAGGGCTTCTCCCTCTCTCGTTGACGGATGCTGGCTACCTACCATCCCTCTGTCCGGTTCTCCTCTTCACTAGATGGACGGTAACTTTAGTGTTTAATCCCTCTGTGTCCAAGGACTGAACTTTTTGAATATTATTTTCGGGGCGCCTCAAGTTACATTTTTTACTATAAAATTAGTTCATTGCATCCGCCATGGAGCCCAGTTTCATAATATTACCTTCTGTCCCTGGTTATGAAGTAATCGCAAAAAAACAGGCCTTATTTTAGGGTATTTTTCACCCTACCAGCTCCTATTAGTTCTATTGAGCTCCGTGACACCGACTCGTCTTCAGAACGTTCTATTCCCAGATCATTGTTCTGCGTCACAATGCCAGCTTCACTATTGTTATCAATGAGACCTGCCTGCGTTAACCCTCTAGGATTACCTCAGGTAACTTATTATTAACAAGGTTACGGCTACTTGGTGAGCGTTAACCCTGTAGGTTTACCTCAGGTAACTTATTATTAACAAGGTTACGGCTACTTGGTGAGCGTTAACCCTGTAGGTTTACCTCAGGTAACTTATTATTAACAAGGTTACGGCTACTTGGTGAGCGTTAACCCTGTAGGTTTACCTCAGGTAACTTATTATTAACAAGGTTACGAATGCTGCGCAGGTTCACTGAGTTGCAAACCAAATGGGTATAATGGGGTGATTGTTGTCTAATTGGGTGGTCTAGCTAATGGATTTGTAGATCTGACGCAGTTGCTACCTCAGATTATGAGCCTAGCAAGTGTCATATAGCTCAGTTGGTACATTATGGCGCTTGCAACGCCAGGGTTGTGTGTTCGTTTCCCACGGGGGGCCAGTATGAAAATGTATGCACTCACTAACTGTAAGTCGCTCTGGATAAGAGCGTCTGCTAAATATGTAAAATGTAAATGTAAAAATGTCATGAACGAGTTATGTAGTACCCACAGATGGCCAAAGGGAGGCGCAAGAGTGCTATAAACCCATACTGTTTTTTGCCATAAAAACCCTAAACCTAACAATCAATCAAATGTATTTATAAAGCCCTTTTTACACCAGCAGATGTCACAAAGTGCTATACAGAAACTCTTACCCTACTTATAACCTATTTTAGCCGTAACCCTAACCCCTAATTCTAGGGTAGGGTAGCCTAGAACATTTTTAGAAACTATTTTAGTAATACTATTATCTTAGTAAATACAATTATAGTATTAAATAGCGTTTTGATTATTTTGTTGTTATTTTATTATATGTATAATTGCAAAACAGAACACTTGATAAATAAGACACATTTGTTTTATTTTTCAAATGTGGTTTGAATTGGGTGACCTAGTAACCTCTGTGTGAAGGTCCAGCAATTGGCGTGGGGCAGGTTTGAGACTGATCTAATACACTTTATTTCTCAGCTACCTCACCAATGTCTGTACGTGAATTAATAACGTTTAATTGCTAAATATTTCCAATAGATTGCAGCATAAGACCATGAAACATCAGTTATAGGCTACAAGCAGCAATATGATGGACATAAAATAGCATGCAACCAAATTCTAAATGTCCCTTGATTTTCTAAAATGGTCACTCATTACTTTAGCTAGCTATATATCTCATATTAGGCCTGTGATGCTTTTGGAAGAGCAATTAAATAGTGACTATAGCAGGTGTTGAACTCCTGGTAAATAATCACTAGTCAGATGCTCCAACCTCAACTCTAATATACATGCATTTTTAAATATCTAATATTGCGATTAAACAACCTCGGAATAGAAAAGACAAGAGTGCGTCTTCCAGCCCACCAATAAATTACATCATGCAACCCTCAAGGTTAGCAAATGTACCTCAACATGCCCCTCGCTTGTGCTAGAAGGCAGAGTGCTCGCTGCTGGTTGATGAATATGACAATGAATGTACTAGGAAAATATGTTTTTCTCGACCAGAGGTGACTAAATTAATGTTCAGGCTTATTGATAATCGTTATAGTAATGAAGTATAAATTCAAAACATGAGTATAAAAACAAGTAATAATAAACATGAATCATCATTATATTATTTCACAGTAATCTGTTAAATGCTTTTTCAGTCGTTCCTCTTGCGTTAGCAGTGTGGAAAGGGACAGTAAAAAGTGTGTGCAGGAGTTTTCCTGTGAGGGGGAGTGGTGGTGTATCCAGGGAGAAAACTAAACAAACCTTCTGAAATGTCATTTGTGGTCTTATGCTGCCATCTATTGGAATTATTTAGTAACTGCAGTAGTACTGAATAAAGTGTATCCTTACTAAAGTAGTAATTACTCAGAATTGCAAAATATGACATTTTCTAGTTCATTTTACCACTTACAACCATAAAATAACCATTTATAGCATAACAAACAATGAAACTGACATAAACCAAAAACACCATACATTTAGTTAATTAACTATATAGCTAGATATCGTATACAGTGGGGAGAACAAGTATTTGATACACTGCCGATTTTGCAGGTTTTCCTACTTACAAAGTATGTAGAGGTCTGTAATTTTTATCATAGGTACACTTCAACTGTGAGAGACGGAATCTAAAACAAAAATCCAGAAAATCACCTTGTATGATTTTAAAGTAATTAATTTGCATTTTATTGCATGTCATAAGTATTTGATACATCAGAAAAGCAGAACTTAATATTTGGTACAGAAACCTTTGTTTGCAATTACATAGATCATACGTTTCCTGTAGGTCTTGACCAGGTTTGCACACACTGCAGCAGGAATTTTGGCCCATTCCTCCATACAGACCTTCTCCAGGTCCTTCAGGTTTTGGGGCTGTCGCTGGGCAATATGGACTTTCAGCTCCCTCCAAAGATTTTCTATTGGGTTCAGGTCTCACAGTTGAAGTGTACCTATGATAAAAATGACAGCTCTCTACATGCTTTGTAAGTAGGAAAACTTGCAAAATCGGCAGTGTATCAAGTACTTGTTCTCCCCACTGTATATATATATATATATACTATTTATTTAGATGGGTGACATTATCTGCCAAAGTAAAACCACTGTAGATAAAGAAGAGCTCTCCAGTAGGTGAACCAAAACATTCAAAGGCCATTTTCTAAAAATTGAGGTTACAAGTTTATCATCTTTCAAAGCAGAATTACTTTCCCATTGTTCCTCAACTGTAGTGTATGATGTACCTTTTTCTAGCTGAGTCCCTACTTTTATCCAATGTAAAAAAACACAATTTCAAATTTTGCTACATAAGATCGAATCGAGCCGGTCGGCCACATTTGACTTTGTAAAACCTAGCAGTACTACTTATTTCTCTGAGTGAGGCAGATATATATTATTACTGTGTAAAACCTAGTAGTACTACTTATTTCTCTGAGAGTGAGGCAGATATATATTATGACTGTCTAAAACCTAGCAGTACTACTTATTTCTCTGAGAGTGAGGTAGATATATATTATTACTGTGTGAAACCTAGCAGTACTACTTATTTCTCTGATAGTGAGGCAGATATATATTATTACTGTGTAAAACCTAGCAGTACTACTTATTTCTCTGAGTGAGGCAGATATATATTATTACTGTGTAAAACCTAGTAGTACTACGTATTTCTCTGAGAGTGAGGCAGATATATATTATGACTGTCTAAAACCTAGCAGTACTACTTATTTCTCTGAGAGTGAGGCAGATATATATTATTACTGTGTGAAACCTAGCAGTACTACTTATTTCTCTGAGAGTTAGGCAGATATGTAGCATTTTGCAAAAATACATGATTATTTGTCTCTCTGAAATGAAACTGTCAAGTGATAGATTTTAAACAAATCGCATACCATGATTAGCTAGTGAAAAAACACACCAATCTCTTTCACAATTTCTTTAAACAATAAAAGCTAATTGACCAACATTTCTGAAAATAGATATATAGCGTTTTGGAATGAAACTCTTCTTATGTTCCCCCATTTGAGCTCAGAGTAGATGAGAGACGTAATGTTTGTCTCTGTTGTGTTGAAGCCCAACCAAGCAGGAGAGACCAGCCTCCCCTGTACCCAGCTGTGTGTCCATGAAGAGTGACTGGTCTATGGATCGCCCTATATACTTCAGAGAGGGATACTTTTCTACTGAACAAAGGTAAGAAGAACTCATGTGTCATGGTCAGTGAGTTAAACAACACTGTCTCTAGTCATTTCTCCTCTCCCATTTTACCATTTATTTTTGTTGTTTTCATAATCCATAGGCTAATCCTTTTTTCCATTTTCATAGTCCTGAAACAATATTAAACAAACACAACATTCCCTCCCTGTGTGCGTGTGTGTGTGTGTGTGTGTGTGTGTGCACTCCCTGGATGAGGAGATGTAATCTCATGTTTTGTCCCCAGAAACCAACAGGAGAGATCAGAGTCAGAGATTCTCAGTGGTCAGTTTTCCCAGAGTCATCAAACAGACCTGGCCTCCATATTCAGTGTATGTGGTCCTGTTATGTACATTTGTTTTTGTTTACCTCAAGTAAAGTTGATCTGTCAATCATTCATTCATGTTTTAATGAGAAAGCATTTAGTCTCTTGCTTAACTTATTTACTTGATTTATTTCAGTTGCTTGAAGAGAATATTATGACATTTGTGAAGAACGAGCTGAAGATGTTCAAGAGGATTCTTAGTCCGGAACTCCCAGAAGGCTTTGACAGTCAGAAGCAGGATAAGGAAGTGGTGGATGCTGAAGATGAGAAGCAGGAGAGCAGTGCCAGAGAGGGGGCTTTGAAGATCACACTGCACGTCCTGAGGAAAATGAACCAGAAGGAGCTTGCTGACACACTGGAGAAAAGTAAGAGCTGTCTGCCTCATGTTGAATGCTGTATTAGAACATTTAATAGCTGTAGCTAAAGTACAGCTAAAGTAGCTGTGTAACTCAATGATATTGTAGCAGCCTTAACACAACACCTAGTGATTTCATCAAGTAGCAGAAGGGATGTGTTGTGTTGATTAATTTAGAGAGAGAGATTAGAGAGAGAGAGAGAGAGAGATACCATCATTAATATGAATAATAATGATATAAATCAGTCACACGAGTCTGTAATGCATTATGAAAACATTTACACATTTATACAGACAGTTAAGAGAATACATTATTACAATTTAAACTTTATAACACAGTCTTACAATACTGTAGGCATTAAATCAGATGTACTATTAATATCCTCTGTGTTATTTCTTCATTCAGATGAGCTTGCTGTGATTTGCCAACGTGAACTCAAATCTAATCTAAAGAAGAAGTTTCAATGTGTATTTGAGGGGATCGCTAAACAAGGAAACCCAACACTTCTCAATAAGATCTACACAGAGCTCTACATCACAGAGGGTGGAACAGGAGAGGTCAATAATGAACATGAGCTGAGACAGATTGAGACAACAACCAGGAAACAAGCAAGACCAGAGACTGCAATCAAATGTAACGACATCTTCAAACCCTTAACTGGACAAGACAAACTTATCAGAACTGTGCTGACAAAGGGAGTCGCTGGCATTGGAAAAACAGTCTCTGTGCAAAAGTTCATTCTGGACTGGGCTGAAGGAAAAGCAAATCAGGATGTCCAATTTGTATTTTCATTCCCTTTTCGGGAGCTGAATTTGATGAACGGGGATAAACACACTTTGATTAAACTTCTCAATCACTTCTCAGTGGAAACCAAAGAATCAAGAATCTCCAACTACGACAAGTACAAAGTTCTGTTCATCTTTGATGGTCTGGATGAGTGCCGACTGCCCCTAGACTTCCAGAAGAACAAGATCTGTTGTGACGTCACAGAGTCAACCTCAGTGGATGTTCTGCTGACAAATCTCATCAAGGGAAATCTGCTTCCCTATGCTCTCCTCTGGATAACTACCCGACCTGCAGCAGCCAATAAGATCCCTTCAGGGTGTGTTGACCAGGTGACAGAGGTACGAGGGTTCAATGGCCCACAGAAGGACGAGTACTTCAGGAAGAGATTCAGTGATGAGGACCTGGCCAGCAGAATCATCTCACACATAAAGACATCAAGGAGCCTCCACATCATGTGCCACATTCCAGTCTTCTGTTGGATTTCTGCAACAGTCCTTGAACACATATTGAGTACAGACAAGACAGAAGAGATGCCAAAGACTCTGACTGAGATGTACTCACACCTTGTGGAGTTTCATACCAAACAGAAGAATGAAAAGTATCTTGGGAAAGAAGAGACAGGTCCACACTGGAATAAAGAGAGCATTCTGTCACTGGGAAAACTGGCTTTTCAACAGCTTATGAATGGCAATCTGATTTTCTATGAAGAAGACCTGAAAGAGGCTGGCATTGATGTCAATGAAGCCTCAGTGTACTCAGGATTGTGCACACAGCTCTTTAAAGAGGAATGTGTGCTGTACCAGGACAAGGTGTACTGCTTCGTGCATCTGAGCATTCAGGAGTTTCTGGCTGCTGTATATGTGTTCCTCTCATTCATCAACAACAATGAGAATCTAATGGCCGAATCGCAAGTTACTGAAGTTACTGTCTACAAGAGTGCTGTGGATAAAGCCTTACAAAGTGAGACAGGAAACCTGGACCTGTTCCTCCGCTTCCTTCTGGGCCTCTCACTGGAGTCCAATCAGAAGCACTTACGAGGTCTACTGACAAAGACAAGAAGCAGCTCACCGAGCCATGAAGAAACAGTCAAGTACATCAAGGAGAACATCAGGAAGAATCCCTCTCCAGAGAGGTGCATCAATCTGTTCCACTGTCTGAATGAACTGAATGATCATTCTCTAGTGAAGGAGATCCAAAGCTACCTGAGATCAGGAAGTCTCTCAGAAGCCAAACTGTCACCTGCACAGTGGTCAGCTCTGGTCTTTGTGTTGCTGACATCAGAAAAGGAGCTGGATGTGTTTGACCTGAAGAAATACTCCAGATCAGAGGAAGGTCTTCTGAGGCTGCTTCCAGTGGTCAAAGCCTCCAGAGCTGCTCTGTGAGTACATAAAATGACATTTAAGTACTAATCATCAGGAATAAATATTCAGTTTAGAGAAATATATGTATTATTGAAAAACATATTGAATCAATGCATTGATGTTCACATTAGTATAACAATATGACCATACAATTCTAGGAGACGGAAATGAATCTATATGTTGTTTAAGAGAATAAACCAAATGCATCTGCCATTGTCCTTCTACACTACTGGTGTTAAATTAACAGTGTGTTTGTGAAATCATGATGATCTCTCTGTCAGGCTGTCAGGCTGTGGAGTCACAGAGGAAGGCTGTTCTTCTCTGGTCTCAGCTCTGAAGTCAAACCCCACACACCTGAGAGAGCTGGATCTGAGTAACAATGACCTGAAGGATTCAGGAGTGAAGCTGCTCTCTGCTGGACTGGGGAATCCCCACTGTAAACTGGAGACTCTGAGGTCAGTATTCCTGTAGTTTGTCAACAAGTGATAACTGTTCACCAGATCCACATGTGTTTACCAGGCACACACAGTCCACACCATATGTGTTTGGACAGTGAAGCTTACAGTTTTACATTTGGTGCTATGCTCGAGCATTTTGGATTTGAGATCAAATGTTTCATATTAGGTGACAGTACAGAATGTCACCTTTTATTTGATGATATTTTCATACATATCTTTGTTACTGTTTGGAAATGAAAGCACTTTATGTGTCTAGTTCTCCCATTTGTATATGTCGTAATAATTTGGACATATTCACTTATATTGTATTAAAGTAGTCATAAGTTTAGTATTTGGTCCCATATTCCTTACCCACAGTGATTACATCAAGCTTGTGATTCTACAAACTTGTTGAATGCATTTGCAGTTTGTTTTGGTTGTGTTTTGGATGATGTTTTTCCCAATAGAAACTGAATGGTGAATAATGTCCTGTCATTTTGGAGTCACTTCACTTGTATTGTCAGTAAGAATAGAATATGTTTCTGAACACTTCTACATTCATGTGGATGCTACTATGATTATGAATAATCATGAATGAATCGTGAATGATGATGAATGAGAAAGTTACAGAGGCACAAGGATCATACCCCCTCTGTTATTGGTAATGGTGAGAGGTTAGCATGTTTTGTTGTAGCCTCTGTAACTTTCTCATTCATAATTGTTCATGATTCATTCATGATTTTTATTAATCATGGCATCATCAGGATTAATTTAGTAGTGTTTAGAAACCTGTTATCTACTCACTTAGACAGAAAATTACTCCAGTCATCATCAACCATTCAGTTACTATTGGGCAAAACATAACCCAAAACACAACCAAAACAAACTGCAAATGCAACCAACGAGTTTACAACCAAATACTCAACTTTTGACTACTTTAATGCATTATAAGGCAAATGGTCAGAATACGTATGACTTCTTCAAATGGGGGGACTAGATACATAAAGTACTTTCATTTCTAAATGGTGAAACAGATATGTATTAAAATATCCTCAAATAAAAGGTGACATTATATACTGTCACCTCATATGAAACATTTGATCTCAAATCTAAAATGCTGGAGTACAGAGCCACATTTAAAATGTTAGATTCACTGTCAATATAGATATGGTGTGGACTGTATACTCAATACAATCTAAATATGATACCTCACTGTCTGTCTTTTGACTGATACTGCTTTTTAAACTGCTCTGGTCAGTCTACTCAAATATTTGTACCTTTATATTTTTCTCTCTACAAGCAATACATTGATAATTTGTCATTTCTAATAATGATACATTCATTTATGAATAGATATGGCAGGTTTCAGGACACTGATATATCTGAATATGTAGAAAAAATATACTGCCACTATTTTCCCCACCAAAGAATAGCAGTGTGGTTTTAATATGATTTTACTCTTGCAGGCTGTCAGGCTGTCTAGTCACAGAGGAAGGCTGTGCTTCTCTGGTCTCAGCTCTGAAGTCAAACCCCTCACACCTGAGAGAGCTGGATCTGAGCAACAATGACCTGAATGATTCAGGAGTGAAGCTGCTCTCTGCTGGACTGGGGAATCCCCACTGTAAACTGGAGACTCTGAGGTCAGTATTCCTGTAGTTGGTCAACAAGTGATAACGATTAGTTACCGGAGTGTAACTCCAGTTCTATGAGTGGAGCGGAGCCCCATAGGGGAGCTCTGCTCCTATTGGTTTACCCTCTGCCCTAAGGCAGCATCAGCCTGAGACAAAATTATGCACACACCTGCAGCCAATAGGAGTACAGGTGTCCCTATAAGAGGGGATGCTTCCCCTCAATCTGCCTCCCGAGATATCTATCTTCAGCCAGACTAGAGAGGGTCGGCAGGGCCTTAAGTCCTATGGGGCTCCGCTCCACTCATAGAACTGGAGTTACACTCCGGTAACTAATCGTTCTATATCGTGGAGCTCTGCCCCATAGGGGAGCTCTGCTCCTATTGGTTTAAGGCGGAGCGTAGCGCTCCAAAATGTACTCCCTGCCGAGCCCAACACTTCCCATCGAAACGAAAAGGTCAGGCCTAGCAATGGCTGCGACCAAGTCCCGCAGTACTGCAACTAAAAACCCATACGGGCGTCACAATATACCGCGTCATCAGTTAAAGACCCGCCCCACCTAGTCCAATGGCAATGCCAATGACTAGTGGGCAGATCACCAGAATAGAAGCCATACTATTCTGTACTAGCAGATAGATGTGCCTCAATATCCTGTGAAAACACTACCGACCACTAATGGAATGACACAAAGTGTCACTCAACATTGTGTACCCAGTAGACCGCCTCACTCACTCAATGGAACCCCAGAGATTAGTGGTCAGGAACAAAACATGAGTCATACTAAACTGAACAAGCAGATAGATGACCTCACATTCTGTCAATCAACGCATGCCTCTACTGTACTGAACCTGTCAGTCAGGAGTCATGCCACAAAATATGTTTTCTTATCCAAAGCGGACCTGATGGAAACCTTGTCCATAGTCCTGCTTTTTTCTCTCTTCCTAGCTCAAAATTTCCCTTCAGCTATGCTGAGTACAGACCGAGCCCAAGAGTTAGAAAACACATCTGTCAAAAACACGTCTTCCTAACCAAAGCGGACCTGATGGAAACCTGTGTCCACAGTCCTGCTTCTCTTCTCTTTCTTGCTCAAGATCTCCCTTCAGCCACGCTGAGTACAGATCGAGCCAAAGAGTTAGAAGACATATCTAAGAGATAGAAACTGATAAATGGAGACGGCGTCGACCATGATGCTGCTCTACAGATGTGGGCTACTGTGGTCCGGTTGTCTGAAAAGGGCAGTAGAAGCCGCTACTCCACGAATGGAGTGAGCTCTGATACCCTGAGGCAATTGCCGCCCCGCAGCCTCATAAGCTGTCTCAATGCCTTCACAAAGCCAGTGAGACAACCGCTGTTTTGAAAGTGGTCTACCTAGTGCAGCCGCACCGTGACACACAAACAACTGAGGCGATGACCTAATCGCTGCAGTGCGCTCGACGTAACACGCCAAAGCGTTGTACCGGGCACAGGCAATGGAACTTTTCCTCACTCCTCTCTCTATGTGGAGGAGGAGAAAAAGCCCACAGCTCCACGGTCTGTGACCTATATGAACTCTTAATAACCTTCGGCACAAATGCCGGGTTAGGACGTAACACTGCTCTGCTCAGGTCACCATTGATGGCCAGGCAGTCAGGTCTCGTCGAAAGAGCAAACAAATCACTGACCCGCTTAGCTGTTGTCAAAGCGAGCAACAGTGCTGTCTTTATAGACAGCATCTTGAGGGGTATTTGATTCAATGGCTCGAACGGCGACTTACATAGCGCTTCGAGTACCAAAGCCAAATCCCACTGAGGAAGCGTGACTCTAGGTGTTGGCCTAAGTCGCCGCGTTCCTAATAGGAAGCGTTTCACTAGAGGGTGGCTAAAGACATTGTCTCTGCCAAAACCCTCATGGCAAGCTGAAATCGCTGCTGCAAACACTCTAATCGTGGCAGGCGATTTTTGCTTATCAAACATGAGCTGTAGAAAAGAGAGAATACTCTCCACCTGACAGCTCATGGGGTCTACACCTTGTGTGACACACCATCGTGAAAACACGTTCCATCTACTGGCATACATCTTAGAAGTGGGACTGGCACGTGAACCCTGTATGGTCCTGATCACTGCATCAGATAACCCACGGCGCTCTAGCCTGTCCCTCTCAGCAGCCAGGCCTTCAGTGGTTGGCCGATTATGGGCAATTTCCCTATCGTGCCTCCCGCCTGAGACAACGCGTCCCGTCGATGTGGAATTGGCCAAGGTGGCGCAATCAACATCTGACTCATCTCCGCAAACCAAGGAGCCCCCGGGCGATCGGGCGCTATCAGTATCACTGACAGCCCCCTGACCTCACCCTGGCTAGCAGTGGGAGAATGCAGGACAGCGGAGGGAATGCATACAGGAGAACTCTCGGCCACGGTTGGTGCGCAAAGCGTCCCTTCCCCAGTGGCGGTTTGTCCTGTTCCTCAGAGAGAACCACAGAGGACATTGCGCGTTCACGCGTGACGCGAATAGGTCCACCTTGGCTCTCCCGAATTGTTCCCAAATCTGGAGAACAATGTCCGGATGCAGACACCACTCATCGTCTCGAGGACCCCCTCTTGACATGAGGTCTGCTCCTACGTTCAAGTAGCCCGGAATGTGTGCTGCTCTCAATGAGCAAAGGTGCTCGTGAGCCCACAGCCACAATTCCTCTGCCGCCCGATGGAGAGCAGGAGACCTGACTCCTCCCTGGCGATTTATGTGGGCTACTGTGGTCCGGTTGTCTGACCAGACCAGCACATCACGACCCCGAAGGGTAGACGCGAAGTGGGTCAGAACCAGTCGAGCCGTTTCCAACTCCAAGAGGTTGATATGACGACCTGATTGAGGCCACACACCTCCTATCGCTTGGGTCTGACATGTCCCTCCCCATCCCGTCAGGGACGCATCCGTGAATACTGGGATGTGAGAGGACACCTTTCCTATCGGGACTCCGTGCGTGAGAACGCGCGGGTTTCTCCAATAGTTCAGATCTGCACTGAGCGAGAGGGGAACCACCACCAACCGATGACGTTGACGCAATGGGTCTTGTCTTAGTTGGGCGAACCATCGCTGCATCCTGCGCATATGCAGGAGTCCCAGCAGAACCACAGAGTGGGCTGACGACATGAGACCCAAAAGTGACATGATCGACAGCGCCGTCACCGTGTGATTCGAACGACACTTCCTCAGGGCTAGCAACAAGGCTACCCTTCGGGGGTCCGAAATTCGAGCCCTCATCCTCACAGTGTCTAGCTGTATCCCCAGGTAGACAATCTGATGAGTGGGCCAGGGCGCGCTTCTTTTCCAATTCACAGCGAACCCCAGACTTGTGAGATGCATCACTGTCTGTGTTGTGTGAGTGATCGCCAGCTCTGCTGACAGGGCGAGAACCAGTAGGTCGTCCAGGTAGGCTAGTAGCCGTATTCCCTGATGACGCAACGGTTCCAATGCCGCCTCCACACACTTGGAAAATGTGCGAGGTGCCAGGGCGTACCCAAATGGCATCCTCGTGTATTCGTACGCCACCCCTTGAAAGGCGAAACCGCAGAAACTTCCTGTGACATGGCTGAACCGGCACATGAAAGTACGCGTCCTTTAGGTCTATGCTCGTACAAAAGTCCCCTCTCTGGACACATTCCAGCAGACGTTTTGTCGTCTGCCGTTTGGTTATGCTCTCGTTGAGAATGCGTGAATCCAAAATGGGCCTCACTCCCCCCGTCTTTTTGGGCACTAGGAAATAAGGCGAATATAGCCCTTTGTTCCTTTGCTCCCGGGGAACTACTGTCACCGCCTCCTTCGCCAAAAGTTCCGTAATCTCTGAGACCAGAGCGGCCACTTTTTCGGGCGTTTTCATCACCGTCTCCACCACTCCCCTGAATGGGGGTGGGGTCCGATGGAATTGGAGAGCATAACCCTTCTGCAACGTCTGTTCTAGCCAGCGTGAGAGGGTGCAGCGTCGCTGCCACTGCCAGCAATACAGAGAAAGCGGCCGAGCGCGAAGCTGTGGTACATTCAGTAGGAAGGACCTATATTCCTCTATGGCCCTTGCCGCCGCTGTTCTCCAACACTGAGGAGGTGGAACAGCCCAAGGCGGGCCTCCCAAGAAAGGGAGAGGAAACATTAGTGCGTTCTGAACCAAAAGGGGGGGCAGAAAACGTCAGTTAAACCTGTAACCGTCGTATTCCTGCCCTCCGTGAACGCAACGTGGGTCTGAATTGCACTGACCGAGGCCACAGCCTGCGACAGGGCACCATCCCCAGCAAGCGATTGCGTCATCGTAGGTGACTGCAAACCGTTATTAGAGCCACTCACTACAATACTCCTCGAAGTCTGTAATATGAGGTCTCTATGAGGTAACACAAGGCGGCGCCTTGATACCGTCTTACCCTTCACCTTCTGTGTGTGTTCAACTCTGCACCTCTGGTGGGTTGAGTCACGCTCAGTGTGGTGAGTATTAGCGCGTTCAAAGGAAGTGGGGGCGCCGATACACTGGGCACCTTCGTGACCGTGGTAATCGGGCCCTCCGTGAACGCAGCATGGGTCTGAATCGCATTTATTATCTGGCTGAGACTGCAGCCTGCTATGTGAGACACTCACTACAGCACTCCTAGGAGTCTGTAAAGTGAGGTCTTTATAAGGTACACTTAATACCTTTTATATACCTGCCTTATGTGTGCGCTCAGCAACGCACCGTGGTGGGCTGAGCTGCACTCATAGTGGTAAGAGAGAGAGCGAGAGTGAGGAAGGTCGAACGCTCTCGGATGTATTATGGAAAAGGGGCTCTTTTTTGACAATGTCAAGTAGAGCCAACTCTTTATTACACACATCAACAAAAACATTCTCCTCCATACACTCAACGGTAGGGTGGGGGGGGACAGTGGGCTCGGGTCACAGCAGGCGCTGCGCCGTCTTCCGTTCTCTCCCCTCACCTGTCATAAACGGCGTCTCTTCTGGCCGCCCTTCGGGTGATGCCAGGATGACGCTTTAATGACCTCTCTCGCCGGCACCTCTGGCGCTGCAGGGGGGGGGGGGGCGAGGCCCGCTCCCTTGCTGCTGGAGGCCGCCGTCTGACGCCAAGCTGTAGCGAGAGTAACGGCCGCCCTTCATCATATCCACCTCCGGGTTGGAGGGAATGGGGGGCAGCTTAATCTACCACTGTTTAGCAGCCCACTCAATGAGACCTGAGAATTCAGAGCACAGAGAGGCTGTGGCGTCATCATCCAGGGATGTAATGACCTCACAATTTCCTGAAGGAAAAGGGGTGTTAAACATCTGGGTCAGTGTAATGAATTGTTCCAATAGAATATTCATTTCTTCCCCAATAGCCCTGTCATCTCCTGAGTCAGCGCCTTCAGATGATGCCTCAGAAGCTGAGACTAACACTGATAGCATATCCTCAAGATGAATATCCTCCCTAAAAATGCCCAACGCTGCTTCCACTCCTTCAAAAAGGAGGCGCAGCTGGCGCATAGTGGGGGATTAATGAGGCCGTCCCTGGCGTGCTGTGTCCCCCGACCCCACGAAACATATGTCGGGGGGGTGACAGCCGCCAAGGGGAACAGCGACATTGAGCTCTGAAAAGAGCTTTTGTTAAATACTTACCCTATGGATAAGCTTGGTGTGCTCATTGTAGGACGACGTCGATGATCTGGAAAATCGACGGCGTTTCCTTCGTCATGAGTCTTCTCTTCGTCTCTTCTTGGCTTCTTCAGTCTAGTCCAGTATTTTCATACATATCTGTGTTACTGTTTAAAAATGAAATCAATTTATGTATCTATTTCTCCCATTTGTATATGTCGTAATAATTTGGACATATTCACTTATATTGTATTAAAGTAGTCATAAGTTTAGTATTTGGTCCCATATTCCTTACCCACAGTGATTACATCAAGCTTGTGATTCTACAAACTTGTTGAATGCATTTGCAGTTTGTCTTGGTTGTGTTTTGGATGATGTTTTTCCCAATAGAAACTGAATGGTGAATAATGTCCTGTCATTTTGGAGTCACTTCACTTGTATTGTCAGTAAGAATAGAAGATGTTTCTGAACACTTCTACATTCATGTGGATGCTACCATGATTATGAATAATCATGAATGAATGGTGAATGATGATGAATGAGAAAGTTACAGAGGCACAAGGATCATACCCCCTCTGTTATTGGTAATGGTGAGAGGTTAGCAGTTTTGTTGTAGCCTCTGTAACTTTCTCATTCATAATTGTTCATGATTCATTCATGATTTGTATTAATCATGGCATCATCAGGATTAATTTAGTAGTGTTTAGAAACATGTTATCTACTCACTTAGACAGAAAATTACTCCAGTCATCATCAACCATTCAGTTACTATTGGGCAAAACATAACCCAAAACACAACCAAAACAAACTGCAAATGCAACCAACGAGTTTAAAACCAAATACTCAACTTTTGACTACTTTAATGCATTATAAGGCAAATGGTCAGAATACGTATGACTTCTTCAAATGGGGGGACTAGATACATAAAGTACTTTCATTTCTAAACGGTGAAACAGATATGTATTCAAATACCCTCAAATAAAAGGTGACATTATATACTGTCACCTCATATTAAACATTTAAACTCAAATCCAAAATGCTGGAGTACAGAGACACATTTAAAATGTTAGCTTCACTGTCAAAATAGATATCGTGTGGACTGTATACTCAATACAATCTAAATCTGATACCTCACTGTCTGTCTTTTGACTGATACTGCTTTTTAAACTGCTCTGGTCAGTCTACTCAAATATTTGTAATATACATTTTTCTCTCTACACACAATATTATGATAATTTGTCATTTCTAATAATGATACATTCATTTATGAATAGATATGTCAGGTTTCAGGACACTGATATATCTGAATATGTTGAAAAAAATATACTGCCACTATTTTCGCAACCAAAGAATAGCAGCGTGATTTTAATATTATTTTAATATGATTTGACTCTTTGCAGGCTGTCAGGCTGTCTAGTCACAGAGGAAGGCTGTGCTTCTCTGGTCTCAGCTCTGAAGTCAAACCCCTCACACCTGAGAGAGCTGGATCTGAGCTACAATCACCCAGGAGACTCAGGAGTCAGACTGCTCTCTGCTGGACTGGAGGATCCACACTGCAGACTGGAGAAACTCAAGTATGTAGAGGGTTTATGTCAATGTTCATATCAGACATGTTGTAGTTATCAGGCTAGTTAAGACAAACATTCTGACCACCACTTGGACTAAGTTATATGCTGACTGTGTGTGTGTGTATGTGTGTGCGTGTGTGTGTGTGTGTGTGTGTGTGTCCAGTTTGTGTGTGTGTCCAGTGTGTGTGTGTGTGTGTGTGTGTCCTGTGTGTGTGTGTGTGTCCAGTGTGTGTGTGTGTGTCCAGTGTGTGTGTGTGTGTGTGGGTCCAGTGTGTGTGTGTGTGTGTCCAGTGTGTGTGTGTGTGTGTCCAGTGTGTGTGTGTGTGTGCCCAGTGTGTGTGTGTGTCCAGTGTGTGTGTGTGTGTGTGTGTATGTGTGTGTGTGTCCAGTGTGTGTGTGTGTCCAGTGTGTGTGTGTGTGTCCAGTGTGTGTCCAGTGTGTGTGTGTGTGTGTGTGTGTCCCCAGTGTGTGTGTGTCCAGTGTGTGTGTGTGTGTGTGTCCAGTGTGTGTGTGTGTCCAGTGTGTTTGTGTGTGTGTGGTCCAGTTTGTGTGTGTGTGTCCAGTGTGTGTTTGTGTGTGTGCACACACTGGACACACACACACTCACACTGGACACACACACACACTGGACAAACACACACACACACTGGACACACACACACACACACTGGACACACACACACACACACACACACACTGGACACACACACATACACTGGACACACACACACACACACTGGACACACACACACACACTGGACACACACACACACACACACACACTGGACACACACACACACTGGACAAACACACACACTGGAAACACACACACACACTGGACACACACACACACACAGGACACACACACACACACTGGGCACACACACACACACACAGTGGACACACACACACACACAGTGGACACACACACACACACACTGGACCCACACACACACACACACACACTGGACACACACACACACACAGGACACACACACACACTCAACACACACACACACTGGACACACACACACACACACATTGGACACACACACACACACACACTGGACACACACACACACACACAGACACACACACACTGGTCACACACTGGACACACACACACACACTGGAAACACACACAGACAAACATTCTTACCACCGCTTGTACAAAGTTATATTCTATTCGTGTGTGTGTGTGTGTGTGTTTGTGTGTGTGTGTGTTTGTGTGTGTGTGAGTGTGTGTGTGTGAGTTCAGGTGTATCCCTCAATGACTGTCTGTTCTTCTGCTTACCGCTACAGTGTGGAACATTGTGGAGAGAACACAATGAAACTTGGACTTAGAAAATGTGAGTGTTGACTGCTGTGAAGAATATGATTAAGAATAAGTCTTAATTCAAGTGAAGTCAAAGTCAAAGACCACCATCATTACTTACTTGGTCATATTAAATATCAGCTGTAGTTCTACAGAAGCACAAATCAGGGACACCAAAGTTTACAAAGAGTTTCTTTGACAATGTGTGTGTCTGTATGTGTGTGTGGCGTGTTCGTGTTACGTTAGAAATGTGTGTGTGTGTTCATGCATGCATACAGGTGTGTGTTTGTGTGTGTGTGTGTGTGTGTGTGTGTGTGTGTGTGTGTGTGTAATTCATGGGAATAAGTGTGTTTTATATTACCATACAGTATAACATATGATCATTGAACAAATCTCAAGTTACCTTAACTTCTCCTTTTGATACCTAGAAACATCTACATTAAATGAATTAGTGAAAAGTGAGTTAACATTCTAATGTGAATGATGATGATTTCTAATATTGTGTCTGGTTTCATCCATCAGATGTCTGTGATCTCACACTGGACCCAAACACAGTAAACAGATTCCTCTCTCTGTCTGAAGAGAACAGAAAGGTGACATGGAGGAGAGAGGAGCAGCCGTATCCTGATCACCCAGAGAGATTTAAGGACTGGGAACAGGTGCTGTGTAGAGAGGGTCTGACTGGGCGCTGTTATTGGGAGGTAGAGTGGAGTGGGGGAGGGGTTGTTATAGGAGTGACATATAAAGCAATCAGCAGGAGAGGAAGGGCTAATGACTGTTGGCTTGGATACAATGACAAGTCCTGGAGTCTGTTCTGCTCTGACAACAGTTACTCTGCCAGGCACAATAATAAGTCCACTACCATAGACGTCCCCTCCTCCAGCTCCCACAGAGTAGGAGTGTATCTGGACTGGCCAGCCGGCACTCTGTCCTTCTACAGAGTATCCTCTGACACACTGACCCACCTGAACACATTCCACTCCACATTCACTGAGACCCTCTATCCAGGGTTTTGGGTTGATAATGTTTGGGGTTCCTCAGTAACTTTAACACACTGAACACACACACACTGGACACACACTGGACACACACACATACACTGCACAAACACACACACACACACACACACTGGACACACACACACATTCACACTGGACACACACACACTGGACAGACACACACTAGACACACACACACACACACACTGCACAAACTGGACACACACACACACACACACACACAATGGAGACACACACAAAATGGAGACACACACACTGGACACACAAACACACACACACTGGACACACACACACTGGACACACACACACACCGGACACAAACACACACACACTGGACACACTGCACAAACACACACACACGCACACACACACTGGACACACACACACTGCACAAACGCACACACACACACACTGGACACACACACACTGAACACACACAGACCGGACACAAACACACACTGGACACACACACACACACACACACACACACACACACACACACACACACACACACACACACACACACACACACACACACACACACACACACACACACACTGGACACACACACTGGGTACACACACACACACACACACACACATACACTGGGAACACACACACACACACACACACACTGGACACACACACATGCTGGACACACAAACACTGGACACACACACTCACACTGGACACACACACACACACACACACTGGACACACACACAGACACTGGACACACACAATGGAGACACACACACTGGACACACACACACTGGACACACACCGGACACAAACTGGACACACACAATGGAGACACACACACACACACACACACACACTGGACTCACACACATGCTGGACACACAAACACTGGACACACACACACACTGGACACACAGAGGAGACACACACACACATATTGGACACACACACACCCTGGATACACACACACACTGGACACACACTCACACATCTTCCTATAATAGTGAGGACCTTGACACAGGACCTTCAAATGAGGACCATCATTTCTGATAGAATTGGGAACAAACAGACATCTCATTCCAGCACTAAGTTTTCAACAAACACAGACATCACTTCAAAACCTGATAAACTCCAATGAACAAATAGACATGCAGGGCACCAGTCTAGTGAGGACCAGTGGTTGCTAGGCAGTTTCTGGATCCCAGGTTCCAGAACAGCTTCTATCCCAGTTCTATCTGCCTGTTAAATCAAGCAACCTAAACTGTTTCCATCAGACTTTTAGAACATGACTGAACATTTTTTCATTTTATGATCTTCCCACTTTGCATGTTTTATTGATGTTCTTATGATATATATATATATATATATATATTGTGACGTCACGAGAGGCTACACAGCTTTCAGCGGGATTGCTCAAGTAGTGCAAGGAGACAAGGTGCAAACAAAACAAGGATTTTATTATAGGTCTTGGGAAATTAACTAAAATATAACAAAATTCTGTTCTCTTGTGGCTCTTTAAGGGTTAACAGTTCAGGGATGTCTCTTCCACATCCAAAATCATAATTCTCACTCGCTCAGATAACTTTTCCCCAGCCTTACTGTAGTCCACGTTGCAGCTAGTGGCCAACCCAGCAAAAAGTCCTTCCAAATGTCTCTCACGTATTTCCACAGGTGCATATATCCAAAGGTGAGTATTTCCCCAAAGGTAAGTATCTCCAAATCCTTATATTCCTCATGGAAGTGGACGTGCAGCACTCTTGTCCTCCAGAGAGCCCAGGTTGGAGACTGTGTTTCTTCCCTTTTCAAACCTTCAGCTCATCAGCTCCTGATCTGTTTCAGCTGCGTGGGAAGATTGGCCATAGAGGGTTGGAGTTCCCGACCATACCAGCAGATGGAGCCATAGCTGTCTGGGTTTGCAGCCACCGCAGGGGGATGTAACGTCCCTCCAGGACACAGCCTCTCGTGACATCACACATCCCCCTCCTCGGGACCGACGTCCTCGTCGGGGTAAAGGCAGCGAAGAAGGCATCACGCCGGGAGAGGGCGTCCGCATTGCCGTGGTGCTTGCCAGCCCTGTGGACAACAGAAAAGTTAAACGGTTGCAAGCTCAAAAACCATCTGGTTACTCTACTGTTTGATTCCTTGTTCTTGGCCATCCACTGCAGAGGGGGCGTGATCAGATACCACCATGAAACGTCGGCCCAGGAGATAGAACCGAAGGGACTCCAGGGCCCAGACTACAGCCAGACATTCCTTCTCCACCGTTGAATAGTTCTTCTCTCTTGGAAGTAACTTTCTGCTTAGGTAGAGAATGGGATGTTCTTCACCGTCATGTGCCTGGGTGAGGACAGCACCCAGACCCACCTCCGAAGCATCCGCTTGGACAATGAATTCCTTCTTGAAGTCTGGTGCCACCAGGATCGGACTGGAGCAGAGTGCTCGCTTCAGGTTGAGGAAAGCCGCCTCCGCCGCAGGGTTCCACTTCACCATTCGTGAGTGGCGTTTGGTCGTCAGCTCCGTCAACGGTGCAGCTATGGTAGCAAAATCTGCAATAAAGCGTCTATAGTAGCCAGCGAGGCCCAAAAATGACCTTACTTGCTTCTTGGTGATGGGCTGCGGCCAGTCCTGTATGGCCCGCAGTTTGGCTTCCTGTGGTTTGACCAACCCCCGCCCAATGGTGTACCCCAGGTAGTTTGTCTCACTGAAGGCCAGCTTGCACTTCTTGGGTTTGCCGTGAGCCCTGCTTCCCTGAGCGAATCCAGCACCGCTTGTACCCGGGGTATGTGGCTGGCCCAATCCGGACTTTGTATAACAACATCATCCAAATAAGCCGCTGCGTGCACTCTTGTGGGGGCGCAAGGACTCGATCCATCAGGCGTTGGAACGTGGCAGGTGCCCCGTGGAGACCAAACGGAAGTCGGGTATACTGGTAGAGCCCCCTCCCGGGGTGGCAAAGGCTGTCTTCTCCTTGGACGCCGGGGTCAGGGGCACCTGCCAGTAGCCTTTTGTGAGATCAAGAGTGGTTAGGAAACGAGCATGCCCCAAGGAGTCTATGAAATCATCGACACGAGGCATTGGGTATGCATCAAATTCAGACACTTCATTCAACTTTCGATAGTCATTACAAAATCGTACTGAACCGTCTGGCTTGGGAACTAGTACGATGGGACTTGCCCAGGCACTGTGGGACTCTTCGATTACTCCCAACTCCCGCATCTTCCTTACCTCCTTCCGTATAACCACTTTACGAGCCTCTGGCACGCGGTACGGGCGCTGGTTTACCGTTCGGCCAGGCATGGTGCGGATCTCATGTTGGACCACCTCTGTGTGACCGGGAAGGGAGGAGAAGACATCCTGGTTCTGCTCCACGAGTTCCAGGGCCATCTGTCGTTGATGTGGGGACAGATTTGGACCCAGCTGAACCTCTTCTCGCGCCGGTTCCTTGGTCTCTGTGGGGGGTAGACAGCTGAACATCGCCTCTCTGGCGTGCCACTTCTTTAAAAGGTTAACATGATAAATCTGCTCAGTTTTTCTTTTATCTGGTTGCCTCACCTTGTAGTTTACTTCTCCCATGCGTTCAATGACCTCATATGGTCCTTGCCAGGTTGCCAGGAACTTACACTCAACGGTTGGCACCAGGACCAGCACTCTGTCCCCCGGCTTAAACTCCCTGGGTTGAGCAGATCTGTTGTAGGAGGCTTGCTGTTGCCGCTGACTGGCCTCCAGGTGTTCCCGCATCATGGGATAGATGGCCTTCATTCTCTCCCTCATAGCCCGACATGGTCGATCAGTGTCCGCTGTTGGCATGGCTGCTCCTCCCAGGCCTCCTTGGCGATGTCGAGCAGTCCTCTGGGTCTGTAGGAAAGCAAGAGCTCAAAGGGTGAAAAACCAGTAGAAGACTGAGGTACCTCTCTCACCGCAAATAATATGTATGGTAACAGCTGATCCCAGTTGCGCCCATCTTCCCCCTACCGCTTTCCGCAGCATGGATTTTAGTGTTTTGTTAAAACGTTCGACTAGGCCATCTGTCTGGGGGTGGTAGACCGAGGTTCTCAGCTGTTTGATTTTCAGTAAAGCACAGAGTTCTTTCATCACCCTGGACATGAATGGAGTCCCTTGGTCCGTCAATATCTCTTTTGGGATTCCCAGACTAGTTGAGAGACGGAACAGCTCCTTGGCGATTTGTCTGGATGTAGCCTTCCTCAGCGGAATGGCCTCCGGGTACCGGGATGCATAGTCCAGAATGACCAGAATGTATTGATGTCCCCTGGCACTTTTCGGTAAGGGCCCGACTATGTCTAATCCAATCCTCTCAAAAGGAGTTTCGATAATGGGCAAGGGAATGAGCGGGTTTCTATATGTGGGCTTTGGCGCAACCTGCTGACACTCAGGGCAACTACGGCAGTAGTTCTCTATCTCTTTGTGTACTCCTGGCCAAAAGAAACGTTGCATGATTCTTTCCTTAGTCTTCTCTACCCCCAAGTGGGCCCCTAGCGGGTGTGTGTGTGCTAGGTTGAGTACTGTGGCCCGATAGGGCTGTGGCACGAGGAGCTGTTCATGCACTTCATCATTTTTCTTGACTATCTGATATACTAACCCCCGGTTTACTGCGAAATGGGGGTAAGTAGGGTTTGTCTTATCACCTAACACTACACCTTCTAATACCTGCACATTTCTTAAGGCATTTGCAAGAGTAGGATCTTGTAATTGAGCCGTACCATACTGGCCTGTGAGAGGGGGAAGCTCTTGGGGCCCTGGGACGTCTTCTTCACTGGAGAACGGAGCACTTTCCTGGGCTGCGTTCTCTTCCCCGTATCTGGACCAGTCTCGGTGTCGGTCTGGGCACCTGCCATCCCTATCAGAGCCCGGGCGGGAGTGAGTAACTCGGAGGATTGCACCGGAGCCTTCCCAGGATGAGTCTTGCCTCTCCGTTTCCGAGGTACTCGGGTTATCCTCTCCTGAGACTCTCTCAGAGTGGGTAAAAGGCTGGGCAGTCTCGTCCAATTAGGACAGGGACGGGAGGGAATCAACCACCCCCACGCCGTCGTGTGTATGGTTCCCCGTGTGCTGGTCATTGTAAGTTCAGTAATGGGGTATTCTCTGGTGTCCCCATGGACACAGGAAACTGGGAGGACTTTCCCCGGGGGTCAGACACGTTGGGCCCACCAAATCCTTACGCACCAGGGTGGCCCGGCTACCAGAATCCAGTAAGGCCTCCACATCATGGTGATTCACAGTTACCGGGCAGGTGGGGGTCGATCTGGGCCGCCATCTCGACTCCCAAGAGGGAGGCAAAACCGGTGTGTGGGTGCTGAGCTGGAGGACTCCGCAGTGGGCATAGGTTCATCGGCTGGTTTCCCACACTGCCAGGAGATATGTCCCATCTCCCCACACCGGTAACACTGTCGAGTTTCCCCCCTCCTGGTGTACTCTTCTTGGACCCGCCTGGTTTCTGGCTCCCCCTGGAGCCGGGATAAGTCCTGACGTGGCTGGGTTCGAGACCTTGGGGTCCTTTGGACGGGTTCTTCCCATTTGTGGTGGGGCCGCCCTCCTGGGGTCTTTTCGGGAAGCATTCAGCATCTCCGCTGTGGCCTGGTACTTTTCCACAGCTTCCACGGTCAGATCAGCCGTGGTCAAGGCCTGTTGACTGATGAACCGTTTTGCCTCATAAGGCAGGGCGCGTAGGTAACGATCCACCACAACTGCCTCCACCACCGCCGCTGCTGTATTCCTCTGCGGATCCAGCCATTTCATTGCGATTCGGACAAGTTCATGCATCTGCGCCCGAGGAGGTTGGTCTGGTTGGAAGGTCCAGCTGTGAAAGCGCTGGGCCATACCAAACTTTGTGAGTCCATATCTGCTGAGGATCTCAGACTTCAGGGCATCATAGTCAGTAACCTGGTCAGGGCCCAGGTCCCGGACAGCATTCAGCGATTCCCCGGTTAGAAAGGGGGCTAACAGACCAACCCACTGTTGCTTGGGCCAGGCTTCCCTAGTGGCCGTGGCCTCAAATGCATGCAGGTATGCCTCAATGTCATCGGTAGCTCCCATCTTAGATATAAAGTCACTTGCCTTTATTGGGCGGGTATTTTGGACAACCCTCTGTCTCTGCAACTGCAATTCCTCTGCCTTCAGAAGGTTGGCTTTCTTTTGCTCCTCCAAGAGAGCCACGTTTGCTTGCATCTGGGCTTGCTGGCCAGCAACAAGGGCTTTCAAGATGTCCTCCATTTCAGTCGGCGGGGAGCCTACGGCCAACTTGGAAAACTGGGTGATCAAACCTTCGGTATCCTCCTCTGACATGCACTATTAACGCTTGAGCTGCCCGTATACTCCACCATCTGTGACGTCACGAGAGGCTACACAGCTTTCAGCGGGATTGCTCAAGTAGTGCAAGGAGACAAGGTGCAAACAAAACAAGGATTTTATTATAGGTCTTGGGAAATTAACTAAAATATAACAAAATTCTGTTCTCTTGTGGCTCTTTAAGGGTTAACAGTTCAGGGATGTCTCTTCCACATCCAAAATCATAATTCTCACTCGCTCAGATAACTTTTCCCCAGCCTTACTGTAGTCCACGTTGCAGCTAGTGGCCAACCCAGCAAAAAGTCCTTCCAAATGTCTCTCACGTATTTCCACAGGTGCATATATCCAAAGGTGAGTATTTCCCCAAAGGTAAGTATCTCCAAATCCTTATATTCCTCATGGAAGTGGACGTGCAGCACTCTTGTCCTCCAGAGAGCCCAGGTTGGAGACTGTGTTTCTTCCCTTTTCAAACCTTCAGCTCATCAGCTCCTGATCTGTTTCAGCTGCGTGGGAAGATTGGCCATAGAGGGTTGGAGTTCCCGACCATACCAGCAGATGGAGCCATAGCTGTCTGGGTTTGCAGCCACCGCAGGGGGATGTAACGTCCCTCCAGGACACAGCCTCTCGTGACATCACACATCCCCCTCCTCGGGACCGACGTCCTCGTCGGTAAAGGCAGCGAAGAAGGCATCACGCCGGGAAGGGCGTCCGCATTGCCGTGGTGCTTGCCAGCCCTGTGGACAACAGAAAAGTTAACGGTTGCAAGCTCAAAAACCATCTGGTTACTCTACTGTTTGATTCCTTGTTCTTGGCCATCCACTGCAGAGGGGCGTGATCAGATACCACCATGAAACGTCGGCCCAGGAGATAGGACCGAAGGGACTCCAGGGCCCAGACTACAGCCAGACATTCCTTCTCCACCGTTGAATAGTTCTTCTCTCTTGGAAGTAACTTTCTGCTTAGGTAGAGAATGGGATGTTCTTCACCGTCATGTGCCTGGGTGAGGACAGCACCCAGACCCACCTCCGAAGCATCCGCTTGGACAATGAATTCCTTCTTGAAGTCTGGTGCCACCAGGATCGGACTGGAGCAGAGTGCTCGCTTCAGGTTGAGGAAAGCCGCCTCCGCCGCAGGGTTCCACTTCACCATTCGTGAGTGGCGTTTGGTCGTCAGCTCCGTCAACGGTGCAGCTATGGTAGCAAAATCTGCAATAAAGCGTCTATAGTAGCCAGCGAGGCCCAAAAATGACCTTACTTGCTTCTTGGTGATGGGCTGCGGCCAGTCCTGTATGGCCCGCAGTTTGGCTTCCCTGTGGTTTGACCAACCCCGCCCAATGGTGTACCCCAGGTAGTTTGTCTCACTGAAGGCCAGCTTGCACTTCTTCGGGTTTGCCGTGAGCCCTGCTTCCTGAGCGAATCCAGCACCGCTTGTACCCGGGGTATGTGGCTGGCCCAATCCGGACATTGTATAACAACATCATCCAAATAAGCCGCTCGTGCCTCTTGTGGGCGCAAGGACTCGATCCATCAGGCGTTGGAACGTGGCAGGTGCCCCGTGGAGACCAAACGGAAGTCGGGTATACTGGTAGAGCCCCTCCGGGGTGGCAAAGGCTGTCTTCTCCTTGGCGCCGGGGTCAGGGGCACCTGCCAGTAGCCTTTTGTGAGATCAAGAGTGGTTAGGAAACGAGCATGCCCCAAGGAGTCTATGAAATCATCGACACGAGGCATTGGGTATGCATCAAATTCAGACACTTCATTCAACTTTCGATAGTCATTACAAAATCGTACTGAACCGTCTGGCTTGGGAACTAGTACGATGGGACTTGCCCAGGCACTGTGGGACTCTTCGATTACTCCCAACTCCCGCATCTTCCTTACCTCCTTCCGTATAACCACTTTACGAGCCTCTGGCACGCGGTACGGGCGCTGGTTTTACCGTTCGGCCAGGCATGGTGCGGATCTCATGTTGGACCACCTCTGTGTGACCGGGAAGGGAGGAGAAGACATCCTGGTTCTGCTCCACGAGTTCCAGGGCCATCTGTCGTTGATGTGGGGACAGATTTGGACCCAGCTGAACCTCTTCTCGCGCCGGTTCCTTGGTCTCTGTGGGGGTAGACAGCTGAACATCGCCTCTCTGGCGTGCCACTTCTTTAAAAGGTTAACATGATAAATCTGCTCAGTTTTTCTTTTATCTGGTTGCCTCACCTTGTAGTTTACTTCTCCCATGCGTTCAATGACCTCATATGGTCCTTGCCAGGTTGCCAGGAACTTACACTCAACGGTTGGCACCAGGACCAGCACTCTGTCCCCCGGCTTAAACTCCCTGGGTTGAGCAGATCTGTTGTAGGAGGCTTGCTGTTGCCGCTGACTGGCCTCCAGGTGTTCCCGCATCATGGGATAGATGGCCTTCATTCTCTCCCTCATAG
This sequence comes from Coregonus clupeaformis, assembly GCF_020615455.1. Taxonomy (NCBI): domain Eukaryota; kingdom Metazoa; phylum Chordata; class Actinopteri; order Salmoniformes; family Salmonidae; genus Coregonus; species Coregonus clupeaformis. The sequence continues at coordinate 13,418 of NW_025534189.1, read as the reverse complement.
CCCCGACATGGTCGATCAGTGTCCGCTGTTGGCATGGCTGCTCCTCCCAGGCCTCCTTGGCGATGTCGAGCAGTCCTCTGGGTCTGTAGGAAAGCAAGAGCTCAAAGGGTGAAAAACCAGTAGAAGACTGAGGTACCTCTCTCACCGCAAATATATGTATGGTAACAGCTGATCCCAGTTGCGCCCATCTTCCCCTACCGCTTTCCGCAGCATGGATTTTAGTGTTTTGTTAAAACGTTCGACTAGGCCATCTGTCTGGGGGTGGTAGACCGAGGTTCTCAGCTGTTTGATTTTCAGTAAAGCACAGAGTTCTTTCATCACCCTGGACATGAATGGAGTCCCTTGGTCCGTCAATATCTCTTTTGGGATTCCCAGACTAGTTGAGAGACGGAACAGCTCCTTGGCGATTTGTCTGGATGTAGCCTTCCTCAGCGGAATGGCCTCCGGGTACCGGGATGCATAGTCCAGAATGACCAGAATGTATTGATGTCCCCTGGCACTTTTCGGTAAGGGCCCGACTATGTCTAATCCAATCCTCTCAAAAGGAGTTTCGATAATGGGCAAGGGAATGAGCGGGTTTCTATATGTGGGCTTTGGCGCAACCTGCTGACACTCAGGGCAACTACGGCAGTAGTTCTCTATCTCTTTGTGTACTCCTGGCCAAAAGAAACGTTGCATGATTCTTTCCTTAGTCTTCTCTACCCCCAAGTGGGCCCCTAGCGGGTGTGTGTGTGCTAGGTTGAGTACTGTGGCCCGATAGGGCTGTGGCACGAGGAGCTGTTCAAGCACTTCATCATTTTTCTTTACTATCTGATATACTAACCCCCGGTTTACTGCGAAATGGGGGTAAGTAGGGTTTGTCTTATCACCTAACACTACACCTTCTAATACCTGCACATTTCTTAAGGCATTTGCAAGAGTAGGATCTTGTAATTGAGCCGTACCATACTGGCCTGTGAGAGGGGGAAGCTCTTGGGGCCCTGGGACGTCTTCTTCACTGGAGAACGGAGCACTTTCCTGGGCTGCGTTCTCTTCCCCCGTATCCGGACCAGTCTCGGTGTCGGTCTGGGCACCTGCCATCCCTATCAGAGCCCGGGCGGGAGTGAGTAACTCGGAGGATTGCACCGGAGCCTTCCCAGGATGAGTCTTGCCTCTCCGTTTCCGAGGTACTCGGGTTATCCTCTCCTGAGACTCTCTCCAGAGTGGGTAAAGGGCTGGGCAGTCTCGTCCAATTAGGACAGGGACGGGGAGGGAATCAACCACCCCGCCGTCGTGTGTATGGTTCCCCGTGTGCTGGTCATTGTAAGTTCAGTAATGGGGTATTCTCTGGTGTCCCCATGGACACAGGAAACTGGGAGGACTTTCCCGGGGGTCAGACACGTTGGGCCCACCAAATCCTTACGCACCAGGGTGGCCCGGCTACCAGAATCCAGTAAGGCCTCCACATCATGGTGATTCACAGTTACCGGGCAGGTGGGGGGGTCGATCTGGGCCGCATCTACGACTCCCAAGAGGGAGGCAAACGGTGTGTGGGTGCTGAGCTGGAGGACTCCGCAGTGGGCATAGGTTCATCGGCTGGTTTCCCACACTGCCAGGAGATATGTCCCATCTCCCCACACCGGTAACACTGTCGAGTTTCCCCCTCCTGGTGTACTCTTCTTGGACCCGCCTGGTTTCTGGCTCCCCCTGGAGCCGGGATAGAGTCCTGACGTGGCTGGGTTCGAGACCTTGGGGTCCTTTGGACGGGTTCTTCCCCATTTGTGGTGGGGCCGCCCTCCTGGGGTCTTTTTCGGGAAGCATTCAGCATCTCCGCTGTGGCCTGGTACTTTTCCACAGCTTCCACGGTCAGATCAGCCGTGGTCAAGGCCTGTTGACTGATGAACCGTTTTTGCCTCATAAGGCAGGGCGCGTAGGTAACGATCCACCACAACTGCCTCCACCACCGCCGCTGCTGTATTCCTCTGCGGATCCAGCCATTTCCTTGCGATTCGGACAAGTTCATGCATCTGCGCCCGAGGAGGTTGGTCTGGTTGGAAGGTCCAGCTGTGAAAGCGCTGGGCCATACCAAACTTTGTGAGTCCATATCTGCTGAGGATCTCAGACTTCAGGGCATCATAGTCAGTAACCTGGTCAGGGCCCAGGTCCCGGACAGCATTCAGCGATTCCCCGGTTAGAAAGGGGGCTAACAGACCAACCCACTGTTGCTTGGGCCAGGCTTCCCTAGTGGCCGTGGCCTCAAATGCATGCAGGTATGCCTCAATGTCATCGGTAGCTCCCATCTTAGATATAAAGTCACTTGCCTTTATTGGGCGGGTATTTTGGACAACCCTCTGTCTCTGCAACTGCAATTCCTCTGCCTTCAGAAGGTTGGCTTTCTTTTGCTCCTCCAAGAGAGCCACGTTTGCTTGCATCTGGGCTTGCTGGCCAGCAACAAGGGCTTTCAAGATGTCCTCCATTTCAGTCGGCGGGGAGCCTACGGCCAACTTGGAAAACTGGGTGATCAAACCTTCGGTATCCTCCTCTGACATGCACTATTAACGCTTGAGCTGCCCGTATTCTCCACCATCTGTGACGTCACGAGGCTACACAGCTTTCAGCGGGATTGCTCAAGTAGTGCAAGGAGACAAGGTGCAAACAAAACAAGGATTTTATTATAGGTCTTGGGAAATTAACTAAAATATAACAAAATTCTGTTCTCTTGTGGCTCTTTAAGGGTTAACAGTTCAGGGATGTCTCTTCCACATCCAAAATCATAATTCTCACTCGCTCAGATAACTTTTCCCCAGCCTTACTGTAGTCCACGTTGCAGCTAGTGGCCAACCCAGCAAAAAGTCCTTCCAAATGTCTCTCACGTATTTCCACAGGTGCATATATCCAAAGGTGAGTATTTCCCCAAAGGTAAGTATCTCCAAATCCTTATATTCCTCATGGAAGTGGACATGCAGCACTCTTGTCCTCCAGAGAGCCCAGGTTGGAGACTGTGTTTCTTCCCTTTTCAAACCTTCAGCTCATCAGCTCCTGATCTGTTTCAGCTGCGTGGGAAGATTGGCCATAGAGGGTTGGAGTTCCCGACCATACCAGCAGATGGAGCCATAGCTGTCTGGGTTTGCAGCCACCGCAGGGGGATGTAACGTCCCTCCAGGACACAGCCTCTCGTGACATCACAATATATATATATATATATATATTTTTTTTTTTTTTTTTTATTTAGCAGACGCTCTTATCCAGAGCGACTTACAGGAGCAATTAGGGTTAAGTGCCTTGCTCAAGGGCACATCGACAGATTTTTCACCTAGTTGGCTCGGGGATTAGAACCAGCGACCTTTCGGTTACTGGCACAACGCTCTTACCCACTAAGCTACCTGCCGCCCCATTTTACTGTTTGTGTGTACCTACCACAGGAGGTTGGTGGGACCGTAGCTGGGGAGGACAGGCTTGTAATGGCTGGAGCGGATTGAGTGGAATGGTATCAAATACATCAAATACATGGTTTCCATGGTTTCCATGTGTTTGATGCCATTTAATTGTCTCCGTTCCAGCCATTATTATGAGCCGTCCTCCCCTCAGCAGCCTCCACTGGTATGTACTGTCCTATATGAGCTCCAACAAGGAATTACAATGTATGTATTACTTTTAATACCTGCAAATGGCAAATAAACTACTTGAACTCCTTATGAGTGTCTGCAGCCGACTAGGCTGTTGCCGTCTGACAAGATGCCATCTGACATTACCGGAATATTCTGCAAATGTTGATGAATCCACCCAAAACAACATGTAGTCTATCCACTAGACTCCCATGAAGTTATAGTGTGATGTTATGAGTTTACGTTAAGGTAACATACTCAGAACATACTGCACTTTTTTTTATACTGTTTTAGATGTTTAACCATTTAAACTCTTACAATAACACCGTTAAAATAACAATGTGATAATTTGTTGCATATATTTTATGTTGAAAAACTAATTGTATAATAGTAAATGGACATATGTTCCATAACTGTACAATTGTACATGGATATATTGTACTTTTCATAATAAAACATACTTTAAACAAGAAAAAGCAAGTTAAACAATTTCATTATCGATTTTACATTGTCCTCTCCCAGTCACAGGTTGACTTTTGTCATGAATCTTGCCCTGGAGGCAGAACTGCGCGATTTCCTCTAAATATGCCAGCTGCATAGTCAAAATTGGCTATATCGTAAACATTTGTGGAAAATAATTGTGTTTTATGGTTTTAATTTAAGGTAAGGATTAGCAGTGAGGTTAAGGTTAGCATTAAAATCAGATATTATTACTTTATGCCTGTGCCAGCTAGTGACCACTTTGCAGAACTGCCTCCAGGGCAAGATTCATGACAATAAATGACAACCTGCCTCCCAGTCATCCCCTCCCTATCTCTACAAGGCTTCAGAACATACAAGCTAGTGATGCGGGGGTTGTCTCATAACCCACAGTCCCCAGGCGGGCGGGTGGCAGGCAGGTTCAATACAGAGAAAACAATAGACTACATAAGAAAAATCCATCAATGGATCATTATTGTGCAATTTACACTAAGTGGACAAAACATTAAGGACACCTGCTCTTTCCATGACAGACTGAGCAGGTGAATCCAGGTGAAAGCTATGATCCCTTATTGATGTCACTTGTAGATGAAGGGGGGGAAACAGGTTAAAGAAGGATGTTTAAGCCTGGAGACAATTGAGACATGGATTGTGTGTGTGTGCCATTCAGAGGGTGAATGGGCAAGACAAAATATTGAAGTGCCTTTGAACGGGGTATGGTAGTAGGTGCCAGGCACACCGGTTTGTGTCAAGAACTGCAACGCTGCTGGGTTTTTCACGCTCATGGTACACCACACAAAGGACATCCAGCCAACTTGACACAACTGTGGGAAGAATTGGCGTCAACATGGGCCAGCATCCCTGTGGAACGCTTTCAACACCTTGTAGAGTCCATGCCCCGACGAATTGAGGCTGTTCTGAGGGCAAAAGTGGGGAGGTAACTCAATATTAGGAAGGTGTTTGATATAACGTCTTTTGATACAGCATTTTATTAATGTCTTTAAAGTCATCAGCTGTAGGTGAGAGAGAGGAGAAGGACACGCCATGTGTTGTGTCGGTCACGGATGGGGGGCCAGAAGGTCGGCGTGCCAAGATAGATTAGGGGCCACTGTTGCTAATCTTAGAAAGAGTACGTGATGGAATGGCCTGGCTAGGGTGCCACACGATACTATGTACGGGGATCCTATTGTAGGAGATGAGTGACACTCAATAATGGTTGGCAACTGTGGGATGGAAGTAGCTCGGAGAGCATTATATAAACTGAGAGATTTTCTATGGAAGTCATTCAGATGACAAGAGGCTACGCCCGTACCGCAGTTAGCAAACTCTATTCAGCCTCCAGCTTCTAGTACAGGGGAAGACGTAGAAGAGGATAGTGACAATATGATTGGTTATATCCACAGTTAGCGAACTCTATTCAGCCTCCAGCTTCTAGTACAGGGGAAGACGTAGAAGAGGATAGTGACAATATGATTGGTTATATCCACAGTTAGCGAACTCTATTCAGCCTCCAGCTTCTAGTACAGGGGAAGACGTAGAAGAGGATAGTGACAATATGATTGGTTATATCCACAGTTAGCGAACTCTATTCAGCCTCCAGCTTCTAGTACAGGGAAGATGTAGAAGAGGATAGTGACAATATGATTGGTTATATCCACAGTTAGCGAACTCTATTCAGCCTCCAGCTTCTAGTACAGGGGAAGACGTAGAAGAGGATAGTGACAATATGATTGGTTATATCCACAGTTAGCGAACTCTATTCAGCCTCCAGCTTCTAGTACAGGGGAAGACGTAGAAGAGGATAGTGACAATATGATTGGTTATATCCACAGTTAGCGAACTCTATTCAGCCTCCAGCTTCTAGTACAGGGGAAGACGTAGAAGAGGATAGTGACAATATGATTGGTTATATCCACAGTTAGCGAACTCTATTCAGCCTCCAGCTTCTAGTACAGGGGAAGATGTAGAAGAGGATAGTGACAATATGATTGGTTATATCCACAGTTAGCGAACTCTATTCAGCCTCCAGCTTCTAGTACAGGGGAAGACGTAGAAGAGGATAGTGACATATATGATTGGTTATTTATACAATCTTATGGGGGTTAGGAAAAAGATATAACAAAAATCCTAACATCAGGTGAAAATATACGTTTCCTAAAGCTAAAACAGATAACTTTGAGACCAAACGGTGGGTGCGAGGAATGCAGGCCATTGTGTTACAAAGGTTTGGTAGAGCTTTTGACACAGCAGAAAGAAGGTTTAGAGGTCATACAGGACGAAAATGAACATACAATGATATTTACAATAATCAAACAAAACCAAAATGTCGATTTAAACAATAGATTAGCAAATACAATTATGGAATTTTTGGTTGAAGCAGGGGAAGGATAATAATGGAGGAAGAGGAAGGTCCAATAATAATTCCAGAGGAGGAAGAAGGAGCTTTAACAGATACAGGGATACTTGCAATTATTGTAAACACTGGGGACATTGGGTTGGAGACTGTAACGTTAGAATACAGGATGAGGAGAGACGAAGATATGGAGATAGAGAGAGGGGAAATTGGACTCCTGCCCAACTGCACCCTAATTCCCAGAATACACCTAGAGAGGAGAAGGCCGGGTAATCTATTATGGGGACAATGACATACAACACCCGATAAGCAGGGAGGAGGTTAAACACATGATCAATGCACCCACAACACCCGATAAGCAGGGAGGAGGTTAAATACATGATCAATGCACCACAGCACCCGATAAGCAGGGAGGAGGTTAAACACATGATCAATGCACCACAACACCGATAAGCAGGAGGAGGTTAAACACATGATCAATGCCCCCACAACACCGATAAGCAGGGAGGGGAGGTTAAACACATGATCAATGCACCACAACACCGATAAGCAGGGAGGAGGTTAAACACATGATCAATGCCCCCACAACACCGATAAGCAGGGAGGAGGTTAAATACATGATCAATGCACCACAACACCGATAAGCAGGGAGGAGGTTAAACACATGATCAATGCACCACAACACCGATAAGCAGGGAGGAGGTTAAACACATTATCAATGCACCACAACACCGATAAGCAGGGAGGAGGTTAAACACATGATCAATGCACCACAACACCGATAAGCAGGGAGGAGGTTAAACACATGATCAATGCACCACAACACCGATAAGCAGGAGGAGGTTAAATACATGATCAATGCACCACAACACCGATAAGCAGGGAGGAGGTTAAACACATGATCAATGCACCACAACACCCGATATGCAGGGGAGGAGGTTAAACACATGATCAATGCACCACAACACCGATAAGCAGGGAGGAGGTTAAACACATGATCAATGCACCACAACACCGATAAGCAGGGAGGAGGTTAAACACATGATCAATGCACCACAACACCGATAAGCAGGGAGGAGGTTAAACACATGATCAATGCACCACAACACCGATAAGCAGGGAGGAGGTTAAACACATGATCAATGCACCACAACACCGATAAGCAGGGAGGAGGTTAAACACATGAACAATGCACCACAATTGCATATTTCGGTTAGCCCATTAGAAATACCACAGTTAAGTTTATGTGTATCTGGTAAAATAATTCCATTTCTAATAGATACAGGGGCAACTATGTCATGTTTAAGGCAACCAGATTGAAGGTGTCCTTTAAGTAATCAGAAAGTCCAGTCTATTGAAATTAGTGGAACTATGCTAATTGATCCTATATCTCTCCCATTACTAATTGATCCTATATCTCTCCCATTACTAATTGATCCTATATCTCTCCCATTACTAATTGATCCTATATCTCTCCCATTACAAATTGATCCTATATCTCTCCCATTACAAATTGATCCTATATCTCTCCCATTACAAATTGATCCTATATCTCTCCCATTACAAATTGATCCTATATCTCTCCCATTACTAATTGATCCTATATCTCTCCCATTACAAATTGATCCTATATCTCTCCCATTACAAATTGATCCTATATCTCTCCCATTACAAATTGATCCTATATCTCTCCCATTACAAATTGATCCTATATCTCTCCCATTACAAATTGATCCTATATCTCTCCCATTACAAATTGATCCTATATCTCTCCCATTACAAATTGATCCTATATCTCTCCCATTACAAATTGATCCTATATCTCTCCCATTACAAATTGATCCTATATCTCTCCCATTACAAATTGATCCTATATCTCTCCCATTACAAATTGATCCTATATCTCTCCACCATTACAAATTGATCCTATATCTCTCCCATTACAAATTGGTCCTATATCTCTCCCATTACAAATTGATCCTATATCTCTCCCATTACAAATTGATCCTATATCTCTCCCATTACAAATTGATCCTATATCTCTCCCATTACAAATTGATTTGGAAGATATTATTTTTCAACATTCATGTATAGGAAGCGCTGCAACTCCTATGGCGTTAATGGGAAGAGACCTTTTAAGTCAACTCAATGCCACCATTTTTTGTTCACCAGATGGCATCGAGGTACATGGAACAACATCGGCTATTTTATGAACAAAGAGCAGGAAGTCATTTTAATCTGAAAGAGTGCATACTAAAGTATATGAATGTGTTTATGATCATTTGATAGAAGTTTGGATAATAAGCTTTGATATAACATTATATTGTGGTTCCGTACACCAATGCCAATCATATAATATCAAGGAGTGGTATGGAGAGCGTGAGGTTATTTTAGAGTGTAGTGGAAAAGTATATGTTTTAATAAGAGGCTTGACTTTGATGGGGTTTCCTGAAGGTTAGAGAATTGGTGAGGATCCAATGACAGGAAGGTCAGTGTCCTTGACACTACAGTCTGGTTGTTCTGGTTCCGCTGGGAGTTTGTTTGAAGAAGTTGATTTGTGTCGATTAAGAATCGTAACAAAAAAACACGAAAGGATTATTTGATGTGAGTACCTACGAGTTTCTAACGTTCCATATGGAGTATGTGACGATGTGAAAATAGGATGAATTTTTATGTGTGTGTAATCGATTACTAGAGAGGTGATAAAGTGATCATTTGAATAATATGTATGTATTAACTTGGTCACCCTAACGTAGACGTACGTCAGGGGTGGGAAATAATAAATAAAGGTTTTCTGAGTTTGAGCCACTGATGGATAATTTGATAGAGATAAGGGTTAAGAAATGAACTACCCATAAGGACTGGAATTTATAGACGTAACTTATAACATAACAAACCAGTGTAATTGGGCTATTTGTGGGATTTATTTGTCATTTCAATAGCATTGGGTAAATGGAATAGAGTAAAATTTGGGTTTCTGAGTGTAATTCAACTGTTGGTATGTGTTGCTTAGACAGATACTACACAGTATTTGGTTTGGTGATGTAGAATGGAAGATTTAGCAGCGTGATTGGTTCAAATTGAAAGACACAATTATTTAACAGGAATAGCGAGACATTTTCGAGGTATTCATTTTTTGCGTTGCCTAATGCTTTGCTAGATTAAACGATAGAGAACGGTGACGTAATGTCAATCAATAAATTGGATATTAATACTATGGATACAAATTCAATATATGCTGATCAACTACAGCAAGTGTTTGGTTTGTTACTTGTAGCCTACTCAGAAAGGACAGTTACCTAGATCTGCTGACTTCCAATAATGGTGGATTGGTGGATTCATAAGAGCTGTGGCTATGATCTTAGTTGATAACAGGGGATACTAATAGTATAGTGACGAAGCACAGGGAAGAGAGGGTGGCTGTGATCTTAGTTGATAACAGGGGATACTAATAGGATAGTGATGAAGCACAGGGAAGAGAGGGTGGCTGTGATCTTAGTTGATAACAGGGGATACTAATAGGATAGTGACGAAGCACAGGGAAGAGAGGGTGGCTATGATCTTAGTTGATAACAGGGGATACTAATAGGATAGTGACGAAGCACAGGGAAGAGAGGGTGGCTATGATCTTAGTTGATAACAGGGGATACTAATAGGATAGTGATGAAGCACAGGGAAGAGAGGGTGGCTGTGATCTTAGTTGATAACAGGGGATACTAATAGGATAGTGATGAAGCACAGGGAAGAGAGGGTGGCTATGATCTTAGTTGATAACAGGGGATACTAATAGGATAGTGATGAAGCACAGGGAAGAGAGAGGGTGGCTATGATCTTAGTTGATAACAGGGGATACTAATAGTATAGTGATGAAGCACAGGGAAGAGAGGGTGGCTATGATCTTAGTTGATAACAGGGGATACTAATAGTATAGTGATGAAGCACAAGGAAGAGAGGGTGGCTGTGATCTTAGTTGATAACAGGGGATACTAATAGTATAGTGATGAAGCACAGGGAAGAGAGGGCTGGCTATGATCTTAGTTGATAACAGGGGATACTAATAGGATAGTGACGAAGCACAGGGAAGAGAGGGTGGCTGTGATCTTAGTTGATAACAGGGGATACTAATAGGATAGTGATGAAGCACAGGGAAGAGAGGGTGGCTGTGATCTTAGTTGATAACAGGGGATACTAATAGGATAGTGACGAAGCACAGGGAAGAGAGGGTGGCTATGATCTTAGTTGATAACAGGGGATACTAATGGGATAGTGACGAAGCACAGGGAAGAGAGGGTGGCTATGATCTGAGTTGATAACAGGGGATACTAATAGGATAGTGATGAAGCACAGGGGAAGAGAGGGTGGCTATGGATCTGGAGTTGATAACAGGGGATACTAATAGGATAGTGATGAAGCACAGGGAAGAGAGGGTGGCTATGATCTTAGTTGATAACAGGGGATACTAATAGGATAGTGATGAAGCACAGGGAAGAGAGGGTGGCTATGATCTTAGTTGATAACAGGGGATACTAATAGGATAGTGATGAAGCACAGGGAAGAGAGGGTGGCTATGATCTTAGTTGATAACAGGGGATACTAATAGGATAGTGATAAGCTCAGGGAAGAGAGGGTGGCTATGATCTTGAGTTGATAACAGGGGATACTAATAGGATAGTGATGAAGCACAGGGAAGAGAGGGTGGCTGTGATCTTAGTTGATAACAGGGGATACTAATAGGATAGTGATGAAGCACAGGGAAGAGGGTGGCTATGATCTTAGTTGATAACAGGGGATACTAATAGTATAGTGATGAAGCACAGGGAAGAGAGGGTGGCTATGATCTTAGTTGATAACAGGGGATACTAATAGTATAGTGATGAAGCACAGGGAAGAGAGGGTGGCTGTGATCTTAGTTGATAACAGGGGATACTAATAGGATAGTGATGAAGCACGGGGAAGAGAGGGTGGCTATGATCTTAGTTGATAACAGGGGATACTAATAGGATAGTGATGAAGCACAGGGAAGAGAGGGTGGCTATGATCTTAGTTGATAACAGGGGATACTAATAGGATAGTGATGAAGCACAGGGAAGAGAGGGTGGCTACTGATCTTAGTTGATAACAGGGGATACTAATAGTATAGTGATGAAGCACAGGGAAGAGAGGGTGGCTGTGATCTTAGTTGATAACAGGGATACTAATAGGATAGTGATGAAGCACAGGGAAGAGAGGGTGGCTATGATCTTAGTTGATAACAGGGGATACTAATAGGATAGTGATGAAGCACAGGGGAAGAGAGGGTGGCTATGATCTTAGTTGATAACAGGGGATACTAATAGGATAGTGATGAAGCACAGGGAAGAGAGGGTGGCTATGATCTTAGTTGATAACAGGGGATACTAATAGGATAGTGATGAAGCACAGGGAAGAGAGGGTGGCTATGATCTTAGTTGATAACAGGGGATACTAATAGGATAGTGATGAAGCACAGGGAAGAGAGGGTGGCTATGATCTTAGTTGATAACAGGGGATACTAATAGGATAGTGATGAAGCACAGGGAAGAGAGGGTGGCTATGATCTTAGTTGATAACAGGGGATACTAATAGTATAGTGATGAAGCACAGGGAAGAGAGGGTGGCTATGATCTTAGTTGATAACAGGGGATACTAATAGGATGGTGATGAAGCACAGGAAGAGAGGGTGGCTATGATCTTAGTTGATAACAGGGGATACTAATAGGATAGTGATGAAGCACAGGAAGAGAGGGTGGCTGTGATCTTAGTTGATAACAGGGGGATACTAATAGGATAGTGATGGCACAGGGAAGAGAGGGTGGCTGTGATCTTAGTTGATAACAGGGGATACTAATAGGATAGTGATGAAGCACAGGGAAGAGAGGGTGGCTATGATCTTGGTTGATAACAGGGGATACTAATAGTATAGTGATGAAGCACAGGGAAGAGGGTGGCTATATCTTAGTTGATAACAGGGGATACTAATAGTATAGTGATGAAGCACAGGGAAGAGAGGGTGGCTATGATCTTGGTTGATAACAGGGGATACTAATAGTATAGTGATGAAGCACAGGGAAGAGAGGGTGGCTATGATCTTAGTTGATAACAGGGGATACTAATAGGATAGTGATGAAGCACAGGAAGAGAGGGTGGCTATGATCTTGAGTTGATAACAGGGGATACTAATAGGATAGTGATGAACTTCAGGGAAGAGAGGGTGGCTATGATCTTAGTTGATAACAGGGGATACTAATAGTATAGTGATGAAGCACAGGGGGAGGGAGGGGTGGCTATGATCTTAGTTGATAACAGGGGGATACTAATAGTATAGTGATGAGCTACAGGGAAGAGAGGGGTGGCTATGATCCTTAGTTGATAACAGGGGATACTAATGGTATAGTGATGAGGCACGGGGGAAGAGAGGGTGGCTATGATCTTAGTTGATAACAGGGGATACTAATAGTATAGTGATGAAGCACAGGGGAAGAGAGGGTGGCTATGATCTTAGTTGATAACAGGGATCACTAATAGGATAGTGATGAAGCTCAGGGAAGAGAGGTGGCTTGTCTTAGTTATAACGGGGGATCTAATATGTGATGAAGCCGGGAGAGGGGTCTTATCTTTTGATACGGGGATACTAATAGATGTGATGAAGCACCGGGAAGAGAGGGTGGTATGATCTTGGTTGGTAACCGGGGGATACTAATAGGATAGTGATGAACACAGGGAAGGGGGGGGTGGCTATGAGTCTTAGTTGATAACAGGGGATACTAATGGGGATAGTGATAAGCACGGGGGGAGGGGGTCTATGATCTTGGTTGATAACAGGGGATACTATATTATAACTAGGGGAGGAGGTTGGCTGTGATCTGTTAATAACAGGGGATACTAATAGGATAGTGATGAAGCACGGGGGAGAGAGGGTGGCTATGAAGTCTTGTTGATAACAGGGGATACTAATAGTATGGTGATGAAGCACAGGAAGGGGT